>NC_143577.1:24885116-25044983 GCF_048544385.1 Mastigoproctus giganteus | reverse complement strand
ACTACCAAAACTCCTGTATATCACTGACAAAATGTTGTCTGCACTACTCAGAGAACTTCATATCTGATTGCACAATTATCCCCCAGATTTAGTATCACACAGTATGTTAATCTGGGATTACTGCTACCCATAAGTAGTACCTTTCATTCATAAATGTTCTCAATTGCTATTTCTCAGCCCATCTAACTTTCTAGATCTTGTTGCAGCAGCATACCTTCATTACTGTTGTTAATCACCCTGCTAACCTTTGTATCACCTGTAAACTTATTGCAGGTGATACAAAGCAAACTCTTAAGTCTCACATACCTTCATCAATATCATTAATAAATACAGAAAGCAACAATGGGCCCCAGTACCAAACACTGTGGGACTCCACTAATGACATTAGTTCACAAAGAGCAGTGTCTATTGATAACCATAACCACCATCTGTCTTCACCCACTCAAACCATTTATCCATAGCAGTAACTTTTCCTTAATGCTACACTGCTCCAATTTGTACAGCAATTTCATGTGCAACTGTGTCAAAAGATCTCCTGAAATCCAAGTATATGACATCAGAATTATTTTTTGCATCTAGTTCCTTTGTCACTGCATTGTAGTATCCAATCAAATTGGTCAGACAAGATTTTCCTTTAACAAACCCATGCTGTGACTGAAGTATAGCGGCATTCCTGTCTAGATGGTCCAGCATTGCTTTTTAACCAGTGACTCCATTATTTTCCCCAAAACAGGAAGTTAAGCTAACAGGTCTATAACTAATAGTCCATAGGGACCTCCCCCAAATTCAAATATGTTCTCATAATTATGGATATTGGCTTACTTACCTCCTTTGCTGCTACCATTAATACAGTTGGATAGATCTCATCCACCTCATGCTTTTTTGTTTAGCTTCAGCAATTTCTTTTTAAATTTTTTTAAATTTCCTTGTAGTTATCACGAAATCATTTAACTCCTTATTAGAGGTTGATAAACTTCAAGCATCCCCTTCCATAAAGAATTCTTCATATGTGAATATGCAAAATACCCATTCAGTTTTTCAGCAACTTGAGCATGTAATGAACAGTTAAACCACAGACTTCAAGTAAACCAATGTGTTTCAACTCCTTTTTTCTACTGTTAATATACGTAAAGCAGTCTTTGGTGCTTTTCTTTTGCATTCTTTGCCAGAGACTTCTCACAATCTGCCTTAGTTCACGTAACCTCCTTTGCAACTTGATTACAGACTAGTTTATGCTTTTGTATCACCTGATAATTTATATGCATTTTTGTTATCTGCCACAAGCTCATCAGGATTTCAGTTTGTCTGACATCCAGTTAGGTCTAAACCTCGGGTAAAAGGTAAAGTGCAGCCATTATCAACCCACTGCAGGATGGAAGCCTCCTCAACAATTCATGCTGAGGGAAATGACCATAATCTGCCACGCTGGTCCAGTGCGGGTTGGCAGATTGACTGTATTCAACAGTCAGTGGCTTGAACCCCGGTCTACTCAAAGAGCATGTGCTACTGCACTCCCGCTCCTGACCACTCGGCTACGGAGGGCCTTCTTAATCAGTATGAAAAGCCTAGTAGCTTCTTCAATTACTTCACTGAATGCTTCATATTTAGAATTTGCTGTTAGTAACGTCATCATTTGGTTCCACTGAATAGAATTTAAGAACTGTCCAAGACTACTGTAGCCACCCTTATTAAAGCAACAGCTCTTCTCTTTACTTTTGACATTAGTTATGTTTTTAAATAAAACCCATATCAGTACAATGTGATCACTTCCACCTAGTGGGTCTTTCCTGCAGATTCTTAATGCACAAAGGATCACTGCTGATAACCAGATCACGAGTACTGCTTTCTCTTATTGCCTTTAACATGATGCTGTAGAAGACAGTCATCCAAGAAATCCACAAATGTTTTGTTAGTGTGTAGTGACCAACCCACAAATTCCAGTCAACATCTGGAAAGTTAAAATCCTCCATTATGAGACATGCTGATTTGCTGACCCACTATTTCTATGTATAGCTGTTTGGTATACTAATCACAGTCATTAGGCCTACAACACACTCCTACTCTCAATTTTGTTTTCCCAATGCCTATATCACACCAAACTCTTCATGACTAAGAACATAACCCTCCCCATATTGAAATTCTGTTTCCCTTATGTCTGTGACACTATCTCTGATATCCTTACAATGTGCATTTGATGGCTCAATCAGTACTTAAAATTCAGATTTATTTACTATGCTCCTATCATTAGTGTATGTACAAGTACATGTGCACCTGTTCTTACTCTTGAATTGCAGACATTTTCAAATTTTATCCTAACTTTTGCTACTTTTTCCCAACATTGCCTTTTAATTTCCTAACATAACGTTTTAATTCAAACACCCTAATACACTATCAATCCATATATTCAAATAAAATTTTTACATGTTCATATTTTGTTTCATTGTCAGATCATACGACTGATAGTGTCTAAAAAAGAAATTACTCCAATTAGAAAACAATGTTGACTTTAATAAAAACAGTGTACAAGTGGCAAAAGAAAAAAATAAAAAAAAAATTAAAAGCTCAGTTGTCTTCATGAATATGTTATGGTTGACATATCACATATGAAAGCAGGATAATTATGAACTATGACATTAAACATGAGCACTGGGAGAGGATGATTTATGTCTACTTTTTTTGTCAATTTGGGCTGCATGATCACAGTAATGTCATAATACCCAGTATGAATCAATACTCATCATCTTCATCTGTTTGACTGTTCTGTTGTTGTAATAATAACTGTTGTTGTGCAGCTTCCTGCATTTGTAACCATTCCTGCTGTTCAATTTCGGCTTGTTGCTGTCGAGCCTATAAGAAAAAGAAATTATATGATGCATCAACTGAGAGAAATTTAGGGTAAAGACCTCACTGTGTATACAGCAATGTAGCAAACTAGGTGTGCAGCTTTATCCATCGATCTCCCATTGTGGAGGCATTTATCCATGAATTACCTTGGTATTGCATTACTTAAAAAAAAAAAAAAAAAAAAAACTAATAGCTAAGTATATTACTTTTTATTTTAGTGCATACCACTACCCATACCTTGGTTTCGACTCTTACTGGAGTCCCATTGGTGGATAGGTAGACCAGAATCAACTCCATGATGAGATATATCCCCAATACGTGAAATGTGAGATGCCACAGTAGGTAAAATAAATTCAAGCAAATTCAGGATGACTACCTACCCGGTGATGAGGCTCCAATAAGAGTCTAAGCTGCTGTTTGGTTAGTGGCATATGCTTTAAATAATAAAGCATGTACTTTTCTACTAGAACAGCTCTTTTTAAATAATAAAAAAAAAAATATCAAGAGTAATGCAAGGCAACTCATGGAAAAGTGCTTCCACAAAAAGAGATCATTAAACTAAGTAGCAAACCTAGTTTTCATACTGCTATTTGCACAATTTGTGTACAATAATCAACTGATTGTAATTAAGATAATTATACACTATGACAATTTTGAATTGTGTTTTTTTGGCAAGCTAAAAAAATTGCTGCATGAACTATTTTAATATAAGTGGATTGCAAAAACTAAACTAATTTCGTAAAAAGGGGTCTTATTAACAAAAACAAAGTTAAAAAAAAAAAAAAAAACAGCATCACTATCTGCACATGACATTAAAGCTAATCAGAATTACATTCTTCTTAATGGAGTAACAAAACTTCTATATTGTAATATTGGCTAGCTTATTATTATTATTTTATTATGAAAAAGAAAATACTATTTACTGTAAAACAGTAAACATTACAATTAGGGAAACTTCTCAGAAAGAAAGAAATATTACTACTATTATACTAAGTAATGATGGATATAATCAATTATGGATTTTCAACAATTGAATAGAAATTTATAATGAGGGAGAGATAAGGCATCACAGGACTTAAATTTCAGTTTTTATTACATTGGTTAACTTTTTGTTTTCATGACCAAATGATTTGCATAATTGATTAATAATCAAACTAAGATACCCCAACATTCAAATAAAATAAAACTATAAAATAAAGGCAAGAAATTAAAAGCAACACACACCCTTAGCAGTGCAAGTATACTATGACTCCTTTTCTAAGGGATGCACCCTCAATACTCCTGAAGCACAAGTTCCACTTACCTATAAAATAAAATCAGACGGGGAACTCAAGCACTGAAAAACCCCTTTTTGTGAACTCCAAAAAGGAGTTGTATTTTAGCCATTAACAGCTATTCAGCCAAATGCCAATGGTGTCCCTATGACCCTGAACACAAAAGTAGTAAAATAAAATAACTTCTATTTTTATTTTAGGATATTTTAGAAATGTAGAGTAATACTTTGGCAATTTGCTATATGAAGGAGCTGAAGACATCACTGAAGGAGAGGAAAAGAGATTAAAATGGTGGATACTACCACCACTCAGAATTAGACCTAAAATGCTAAAAACAAGAGGGAAGATAGTATGGTTAAATTGTATTATTCAGAGGTCATTTCTCCAAAGGAGGAGTTCTAGAAGATTGAATCATTTTTTTTTTTTAGGAGCATCAGTAACTTAGACCACATTGCTCTGTTGTGTATTACATCTGTACAAGTTATGTTTGCAGAGCAATTTGCATGATATGCAGGCTTAAAACTCCAGAATAAGTCACAGGGATAAACTTTACTCTTCTACTTGAGGTCAGCAAGTACAGCCCTAACTGAAGCAAACTTTTAGAAATTCCTCTAAGACTAAAAGGTCTGGAACTCAAACCCAGGCCTTCCTAAATGAGTAACCAAGCCATTATAATATGACAGATGATGACCAATGCATTAATCATACCAATATGTAAAAAAAAAAAAAAAAAACACACCTGAACATACAAGTTACAAAGGAATTTTTATTCCTTAGAGTGCTAGGTAAAATTTATGTACACACATTTAAGAAAAGAAGAGCAGGTTCTATTTTCAACGGGAATGTAAGAACTTGTGTTCAGAATTTATCAATTTTGAAAAGCATGCAATGAAGTATATAGGAATATTAAAAAAAATATTTTTTTCAGGGGAATAAAAAGTTTGTATAAATAGTGAAAATCTGCAGTGAAGATTGAAGGAAGCACTAGAAAACGGTTTAAGGTTAAGCTTGAGCTGCAACGACCTTACTGGAGATATGTTCTGTTATGGTCTATGCCCAATGATGAAAATAGACATCTAGCATATATAGTATAGTAATATAATTTATATTTTACAACAAAATTATTATAGATAAAATTTATAAAATTCCTTGTTTCATAAATTTGAGAGTTTATGAAACAACAAGGAATCCATTTTTTCTCATAAGTTTGAGAGAAAAGGTTAAAAGTTTTTCCAAGCAAAAACTTTTAACCTTTTCTTCTTCATGTGGCTTTTTTCTTTACTAATATTCTAGTTTATTTCTCTTCCTACATTATCAGGCAGTAAGGGTAAAGGATGGTCCTGCTATTCTCTTTTCCTCACAGTCTCCCCTTTACCTCCATCACCTGCAATAATGCAATGGGTATTTTTATTACCCCATGGTAACAGAAATACCCATGGAGAATTACTGCTTACCCCCTTGAAGAAGATATACAATTTATTACACTTTGGGTTAACTCTTTGTCTGCTTTCTTGTTTCTTCAAAAGGAATGGAAATTCAGTTTTTAGAGGGAAAATGAGTTAAATCTGAAATAATGAGAAAATGAGAATAATTTCTCATTTAATGAGAAAATTTTAAACCACCTGCTGGGAAAGCTGGTAGTAAATGTCCACCAAAATTGATTTAAATTTAAGATATCTATAAAAGTGATATCAATGTGAATTTTAGTTTTCCATCCTTATTGGTTTCACTTTCAATCCACCATTAATTGCTTTTTGCCATTAAAAAAAAAAAAAAAAATATATATATATATATATATATATATATATATATATATGTATATATATATATATATGTTTCGGTTGTTGTTGTGGGGGTTTGATGGCGCATAAGCTGCTTTGGCTATAATGCACCGTATGTTTCGGTTGACCAGTGAAACTTATACGTGTAAGCACCCTTTAAGCCCAATTAATGCAACTACTGTAAAACAAGAATTTAAAATTAGCAGCATCTCTCATGTCCAATTATCAAAGTGCACTCACTTCACAGGTCACTTGCAACATCTGTCTATTGCAACATTGTTGAAGCATGCATTCGTTTTGGTTGGCTCTCAGTGACACTGCACACGTCTAAAGTATTCTGGGGGGGGGTTATAAAATTAATCGAAAGGGGGTTTTCAGTATAAAAAACGGATTTTTTTCAGTTGTGGTCATGCTATTTTGAAAATAAAGTTGGCATCAAAAAGTGAATAATTTTGAATTATTTCTTTCTGATTATTAAGGTTATAAAATGGGTTACTGAGTGTGTAACTGATCCTGAGAGGGAGAGAAAAAAAAAAAAAAAAAAAAAAAAAAAAATGCACCTGCTAGAGGGCTTAGGATCTTACTTTAGCCTTTTGTGGGATGTAGAATTTGAAACTTCAGGTATGTTTTCTTTCTCTTTTTAATTATTATTCATTTATTTATTTCAGTATGATTTATTTAGCCAATAGGATGTGATTTATTTAGCCAATGAAATTTGTATTTTTTTTGCAGACTTCACAGTTTATTCATAATGGTGAATTATGTAAGAGCATTTGTTATACATTAGATGTTTAGTGGTTTCAAAATGGAAGCGTTACTTGTTCTTGAAGTTGAGCCAAATATAGTTTGATTCCTTCTAAAGTACATTTTATTCATATTTCTCCATTTGCAAATGTTTGACTGTATTACCTTCATTATGTGGAACTGAGATATTGCATGGAAGCACAGTGAAATAAAGGAAATCTTCAACTGAATTGTGAGAGGAAACTTCAGTACACAAATTTACTGAATAGTGTATTGTACTTGACCACATTCTTAAGATACATTAAAATTCTTGATTAACCCACCTTTTATAGTGAAATGAATTTTAGCACTTTCTGTTTTAACAAGCTATTAAAAAAATGCACTAAAATTATGCATGGCTAACTTTCTATACCAGGTATTAGCAATCTTCCCAAGGGGTGGTCATGTTGAATTCACTCTGATGAAGGAACTCTGGTACTGCATCTTTTTTTTTAATGAAAACCCCAAACGAGTGGTATTAGAACCTATAGTACTTAGTACCCGTGCATGGGTTGGAGGTTGAGAAGACAAAAGGAGATATTTGATTAGACTTGAACTTCAGAAGACGAATTTTTACAAAATATGTATTCAGGAAGGTTGTTCCAGAAAACGGCAGTTGAATGAATAAATGAGGAAGATGAAAAGTTGGTTCTGTGAGTTTGAAGTTGGATACTTTGTTGTGGAGATTGTTATGGGAATCTTTGGTGCCAACAGTGAATTAATGAAATTCAGGGTGTACAAATATACATTAAGAAAATACCAGCTGTTATTTTGTAAAAAAATTAGGTCACACAGGGCAGAGTTTTTTTTTTTTTAAGCAATTTGGTGACTAACTGTAAATTAAATTGAACTCTGGACCATAGGTACCTTTCTGGAAACTTTCATTTAATTTTAATCATGGTGATCCCAAGCTATATAACTTGATCACTTATATTAAATTGTACAGGATGATAGTACAGTCTCCTTCATATGCTGTTTGTGCTGAAAGGCCTGTTTGAGAAAAACATTTTTCAGCCTTACATCATTCTGCTGGATTTCTTACAGAAATCCAGAGAGAGCACATGAAACATGCTGAAAACATTCGACATGCATGTTCTGAGCTGAATGCAACATAACCAATACCAATTGATAACACTACTCTGCATTTGGCAAAAAATTCACTGATGTTTTTTCAGAAAAGGGTGCTTCCAAATCATTTTGTAATGCTAATTTCAAAAATAACCTCCAATTGTTTCCATCACATAAGGCTTCTTAAAAAAAAAAAACACCCACAAAATGATTTTTCACAAATTTATTAATTTCGGCAGAATCTGTGCACAAAATTATAACTAAATGCTATTTTTACATTTAAATACATGTTGAGCACTATTAAAGAGGGCAGTGTGGTAAAAACTTCACTAAACACCTCTCATTTTAAGAACTGATCTACAATGGGTCAAATTTTTATTTTTGATTTTCTTGTAGATCCCTCTACAGACCCTCTTCAGCATCCAGCAACAGACAGCCATCATAATCATGTTGACATTCCACCTCCCCTGGTACCTCATCTTTATGACTTTAATGTCCTGGTGAAACTTCTCACCCTGTTCCTCACTAACACTTCCTAGATTTTCTGAGTAGTAGTTGAGACATGCAAAAAAAAAAAAAAAAGTACCTTGACCTCATGTTGCAGCCCATCTTCTTGAAGTTTGCCAAGGTATTTTCAACTATAATCTTGTAGTCTGGATCCCTATTGTTCCCTAAGAAGTTCTCAACAACAGATCTAAAGCTAATCCATGTGTGTTTTTCTCTTTTATTCATAGTTCCCTCAAAACCCTAAAAATCTCAGTCCCTCATCAGTTTGCAAATTTGAGATCCAACAAAAATACCCTGTTTTAGCTTCTCTTGGGCGATTGATGGGAATTCAGTGCAAAGGTAGTTGAAGGGACCTTCCTGAGGTAAAGCTCTCACAAACTGTTTCATCAAATTGACTTTGATGTGCAAAGTGGAAGGAGGACAGTTTTGGGGTCTGCCAGTAGTTTATGAACTACGTTCTTTGATCCAGTCAACAAACTGCCCCTCTTTGGCCAGACTTCGACATCACAGTGCTTACTCCTTGCCTGACTGTCCCACTCACAAAAAAAGCAAGATATTTTTATGAAGCAAGATTGCTGTCCAAGTAACATGCCTATCACTTTAAAGTTAGCATAGACCAACCAACCACATTATTCATACTTAATATTTGTCAACAACTTAAAGTTCTCATACGTTTCTTTCAAATGCACAACTGGAATTGACCCTTATTTATTTTCATTGTGGAACAACACACCTTTGAGACTCCTCTTTGAGTCCAAAAGTATCCACTGTGTAGGATTGTAATTAATTCTTAATAGTTCAGTAAGTCAATTTAATTTTACTGCAATAAACAAAAGAATTGTCCTCAGAAAAGTAGTAGACTAGTTCTAATTCTCTGTCTGTACCATGAGAAAAATGGTCCCATGTACTAGAAGATTTTTTGATTTAAGTCTAGAACCAAGAAGTTCTGCAGATTCCTTTGTTAAATTTCTTACCAGATCATTGAGTTCATGCTGTGAAAAGAATTGAGGGCCAGACTCAAATGTCTCCAGATGTTTCATCTGAAGATGAAACTGAATAGACTTCAGTTTCATCTTCAGAAGCTTCTACATTCTGTAATATAAGTGGAGGCAGGTTATCTGCAGGATGGAATTGGCAGGTTATCTCCATGTGGGGACTGGCTAATGGCAGATGGAATATTAGGATACATAAAGTCCTTCTTACTCTGTGCACTGTATCCCTCTACATTAACTAAGCAAAAGTAACAGTAATCACAATAGTTTGCAGGCTCGCACCAAATCATGGGAATTGAAAATGATAATCTCAATGCTTCAACACAAGTTTTGCAAACTTTATGTAGAGCCCATTGTTTATCTTAGTCACCAAGTTTCACACCAAAATAAGCACAATACACATTTTTTTTTGCAAATCCTGAAATATCTTGTCTTTGCCTGAGGACTACATAACTTCCACAAATATAACAAAACAAGGTCGGATTGTTCAAACACTTGTGTGAAGACATTTTACTCTTTTTTCAGCACAAGTTTGACATAATCTCAAAAATAAACTGAGCTCACACTGATAACCACTGCTGCATGGAGCTCTCAAAGTAAAGAAACAAATGACTGAAGGCAATGTTGCCAACATGTAAAGATTTAGTTTACCAGCTCCCAGCATTTACTTCTAACTTAATACAACTCATGACTTCAACTTAAGTGATTTGTTAAGTGAATTGTAAATTTAGTTTAATATTCATAATGACCTAATTTCTGTGGGTAAAAATGACTACAATTCCTTTACTAAAAAGGCCTCTGTGGTCAGGAAATCTATCCATAATTGATGCCACCAATTCTGACCAAGACTTTTTTTGTGATAAAAAAAAAAAAAAAAAAAAAAAAAAAAATTTCTGAAATCAGTGTAAAAAACTGAGTTGAAAACAGTTTATAAACATCAAAAAACCATGCAGATTGGTGTACATAATCTTTTCACAGCAGGTTTATATATTAAAGACGTTGGAATTTGCCACTAGAATTCAGCAAGTCATGTTCTTGATGCAGTCCTACAAAAAAAAAAAAAAAAAGTCTAATTGCAGTGGTGGGGAAACAGGGAACTGGACTTACAGCCTAACTATTAGTGATATGTGTCCATCTTGTTAAAAAAACACAGTTATATTTGTTCAGCTTGTGGTTACACAGTTTTACAGCATATCCTGATGATCAAATTTACAGCTTGCTCTACAAAAAAACAAGACTTATAATTAGACTATACCAGACATTTACTTCTGAACTTATTATATGCATTCCTTTACAGTGTGGAAGATACTGTAATCTCAAGATCTTTACTTTTTTGCAAATTACCTTCCAGCTCAATGAAAGAGTTTTTTTTTAAAGACAAGGTACCTGAGAAAAACAATATCTTCCTTAATTTGTTTAAGATAAATTTTTTTATGGCTGCTCTGCAAAGTGTTTATTGGCTGTGGCATTTGTTCCCTGTGGAGATTGGATGACTACTTGTATGCAATTAATGTTTTATTACAATACATGTTTAGTTGCCATCTTTCTTGCAAAGAAAGATGGCAACTAAACATGTATTGTAAAAAATATAGTGTACTTGGGTTACACATTTCACTAGGGATAACAGTTCGTTGATGGAATTTCCATGCCATCTAGTATTTTCTTTGTAATTTCAGCCTGACTTGGTTTGAACGAATTCATCAATGCACCTTGTTTTCTCTTTTAATGACACTATTTTCATTAATTGCGAAATATCTCAAGGGCATAACCAATTGACTTTTTGTTCGACATATGAACAAGACAGTTTCTAAACAACAAGAAAGTGTTTTCCCAGTTTTGATTCTGAAATCAGAGCTACTCTGCACTAAAAGATGTCTTGAGCTTGTAAATGGCACCATCAATATAATTGTAATGTACATGTGCATTAAGTGCAAAGAATTCTATATATGGTTTTTTCCTTATTTTAAATTTAAGCACAAATAATTGGAAGGGATCAATCACTCTTTTACAATGTAATCTCCCTTCTTTTAACTGCCTGGACATCCCGACCACCAAAAGGAGTTGCATGCAATCAAGGGACCGATATAGGTTCTGGACATGATGCTCTTTTATAAAGGTAATTATAGATTAGTGACAGTGGTTTAAATTGTAGTTATCTCTTAATGGAAATAACTCACAAAGGTAATAACTCATTTAAAGTCATGATTACAGTAAATGCAAGTACTTCATTTCAATTTGTAACATGAGGATAATCCACCTGAATTACATTAATAATTACCGGTATTCATAATAATTCTTAGAGTAATATAAACAGTGGGATGTTACTTATGAGTGCAACAAACAAAATACCTTTGCAAATAACTCTTGTTGCTGACGGAGTAATTCTTCCTCAGGAATACCCAAGTTTTCTAACCTTGTACTTTGTCTTCGCCGCCTAGCAGCAACAGCTTTGCAGTCTTTCATTACTGCTTCAGCTGCTTCTTTATAGGATCCAAATCCTAGACTTTCTAATGCTAATGACAAAAGAAATATAAAAAACCTGTAACGAGTTGTAAATATAGTTTAATATTCGTAATGACCTAATTTCTGTGGGTAAAAATGACTACAATTCCTTTACTAAAAACGCCTCTGTGGTCAGGAAATCTATCCATAATTGATGCCGCCAATTCTGACCAATTATAACTTTATAAAAATAAGTGAAATAAAATTACAAATCGACTGTAAAGTATAGATTAAAATCGTTAAACCCTTACTACTATAAAACTGAAGCTTTCGGCAGCATCTGCTGCCTTCCTCAACAGTTCATTATAAAGCACTAAGCCTTCCCAGCAGACCCAGAATGTACTATGGTACCTGCACATACTCCGTTTCCCATATGTTAGCACTGGAAGTGGCACGGGGCTATACGACCTTAAAACGTTCATTCCTATCCAAGCTACGATCACCTGGAGAGCCTAAGGAACAAATCCTTAGGCTCTCCAGCCACTCCCTGTTCCAGAAATCCTTTACCTTACCTGTAATTACAACTCCTTCAGCTGTTATACTATGCCTGGTTTCCCAGGCATGTTCTGCCACGGCTGACTCTAAGACATTAGCCAACCTAAGTGCCCTACTATGCTCCCCCCAAGTCTATTTACCCCCAGGGATAAACGTTTTAAGGTCGTACAGCCCCGTGCCACTTCCGGTGCTAACATATGGGAAACCGAGTATGTGCAGGTACCACAGTACATCCTGGGTCTGCTGGGAAGGTTTAGTGATTATAATGAATTGTTGATGCAGCACTACTTATGTTGAGAAAGGCAGCAGATGCTGCCGAAAGCTTCAGTTTTATAGTAGTACGGGTTTAACGATTTTAATCTATACTTTACAGTCGATTTATTTATTTTATTTCACTTATTTTTATAAAGTTATAATTGGTCAGAATTGGCGGCATCAGTTATGGATACAATTCCTTTAAATTTGTTTTATCAAGAACAAAACATTCTCTGCAGCATACTCAGTATTAAGAAAATAACCGTGTCAATGTTGGTAATGTTAAATAAACTTTAAACAGATAAATTAC
Organism: Mastigoproctus giganteus; assembly: GCF_048544385.1. Lineage (NCBI taxonomy): Eukaryota > Metazoa > Arthropoda > Arachnida > Uropygi > Thelyphonidae > Mastigoproctus > Mastigoproctus giganteus. Next base: position 25,032,172 of record NC_143577.1, on the reverse strand, counting down.
ATTTGATTATTTATAAATCTGGAGGTTGGTTGGCTGTAGATGGTTTTTATAGTGCATCAGCATCTTAGACCATATTGTTGCAGTATGTCTGTACAAGTGTGTTCATGGGCTGAACACAGAAAAAAGCTCTTACTAACTCCCCCCACCAAGATCAGCTAACTAGTCTCAAATCAAATAGCCTTTAAAAATTATTTCAGTCTGATGGGATAGAAGTCTAGACATCTCCAGATGAGTGACAAATGGTGAAATGACTACATTGCTTCCTCACTCTCTTCTACGGGGTGGGAAAATTGATCACAGAGGATTACAACAAAGGAAAAAAAAACCAATTCTGTTAATGCAGGCCAAGACTTCTTTCAATTCTGTGAGAGAATATCTGATGCAGGTTGGTACTGAACAGCAGTCTATTGAATAAGCAATATTAAGCATGTCACTATGATTAAGTTCTTTCATGAAACAATATCAAACTTTTTTGCACATATGACAAAGGTGCAGAATATCTAAATATATCACCTTGATTAGTTATTTTTAACAGATGCTTATGATCAATATATCTGCAAAGTATGGTACAATAGGCAGAGAAATGGTAGAGAATATAGTAATCTTCTCTATTAGTCCTGTAAGAGTATAGTAGAAAAAAAAAAAAAAAAGCAAGTAAAAAGTAGTATTGCTCTTTATGAAACCAACTGATTGCTAAATATAAGCATTGATTGTACAGATATGTCATCAAAACTAAAGTTGTGTGAGAATATAATCTTTAAATCAGATATCTTGTCAGGATCGAAAACGGTATTTGGAGGGGGGTGGAAGTTTCCCAGTCCCACAAAACATTGATTTACACTTGAATTCACATACAGCCCAAGGATCAACAAATCCAGATGTCAGGTTTCCAAAGCAACTAGCATTTTCTAGGTTTTAATCAGATTTTTTATGATTATAAATTTGTACTTGCCGATCATTGGCAAGACTTTTGACAGGGGTAAAGTATGATGTACCCTTAAAAATGGACATAAAATTGACAGCATTCTATTAGGGAACAATCTTATTGGTTGAAGGAATGCATTAGAGGCAGCACACCAGTCAGTCACATGTGCCTTTCATTAGGATACAAAGTTATTTGAGGACCATTTGCCATAACCATTTTTGACTTTTTTTTTTCCCCCCCTTAGGTTATCTAAAGTTGTTTTTTACTGCTTTTAACTAACTGGTTTTTATAAAAGCAATAAAGTAGTAGCTGAATATAGTTTTAAAAATGAGAAAAGTTGTACAGCAAACCATATACAGATGCTGAAACTTTTCTGATCATGTAGGGTAACATTACCAACACAAGAACAACCACTGCATACGGTGAGAGGGGGGGAACAATTGTTTACTTTCCAGAGCATTAGTATTGAGAAATGATTCAAGAAAGCAAGCTTATAACTGATCAACAAAAAAAAAAAAAAAAAAACCAACAACCACATTGCCTCCAATAGTTTATCTAGTTCTTCCTTGAAAATAATTCAAACTATGCACTTGCACAACAGATTGAAGTTTGTTCCAACAATCAACTACATGAAGGAAAACTTCTGCATATCTATCCTACAACCATTCTTCCTCAATTTGAATTTCTGCCCCTTCATGTGTATAGTTTAAGCAATAAGAATTCCATCAGCATTTAGCTTGCTCAATCCATTCAGTCTTAAAACACTTAAACCAGATCACTTCGCATGTCTGTAGTGTGCGGAGATCTGACTGCTACACTCTAGATGCTACAGTTTGTAGAACTGAAGCCTTTCTTGGTAAGGCCATTCTTTTATTCCTTTCACCAATCTCTGTCCCTTTTCTGCACCAGACCAAACAGATCCACATCCTAAAATGAGGCTTCTAGGCCTGTACTCAATATGAGGCCTAACCAATGCTTTTCACAGTGGGCTGGGCTAATCACCTCTTTCCCTACTAGCAAAATTCCTGTATATATTTACAGAGTACCACATAGTTAGTACATTAATCTGAGATTATGGCTACCCATATGCAGTACTTTGCATTTGTCAATAGTAAAAACTTTAAATGCCATTTCTCAGCCCATCTGTCTTAACTTTTCTAGATTTTGTTGCAGTAGCATACAGTCATTTCTGTCATTAACCACTTTACCAACCTTTGTATTATCTGCAAACGTGGACAAAAAGCCTGATAAGCCTTCATCAATATCATTGATAAATACAGAATACAACAATGGGCCCAACACAGAAACCTGGGAGACTATTAATAACATTAGCCGACGAACAGCAATGTCTATTGATTACCAGTCTGTCTTCTCACACTCAACCATCCCTTTATCCATAACAGCAACTTAATGCTACACTGCCCCAATTTTTATAGCAGTCGCAGTTTTATGTACAATATAAAAAGCCTTTCTTGAAATCCAAGTATAGGATATCAAAATTATTATTTGCATCCAGGTTCCTTTGTTATTATATCAGTGGTGCCCAATCTTTTGTCACCCAAGTCACACTTTAAGTTAAAAGAAGAATATCAACAGTACACTGAAATAGTGATTGCCATTGAACTCAGTGGAATTTTTCCTAATCTTGTGACACACTAATAGAGAACCACCTTATTATATCATACAGTAGTGCTCAAAAAAATTGCATCATCTCATTTTTTAGGTTGTTTGTCCTTATAAGCAAAGCTAATCTTTTAGAAATAGTTCAAAGAACATAAGAAAGAACAATACATATATGTAACTATTAATTATAGAAAAATTTACTTTTATACCTTATGCGTAGGTATACGATGAAATAAGTACTTTTTTACCAAAATAAAAGCATGCTTCTTGGTTCATATCATAACAAAAAATTCTATGAAAGCAGTGATTTTTTTCATTACTTTGCTCATACTAGGACAACAGGCAGCTATATAACCAAAAAACAACAAAATGCGCACATTTCGTTGTGCCCACCTCTTGCTTTGATGAATGTGCACATTGGCATGACATCAACTGGATAAGGTTTTGAATGTATTCCTGGAAAATCTCATTGTACCAAACACAGATTAATGTCTCCTGTAACTTTCTAAATGTTTTTTTGGTTTCTTTTGCATTACCAAAACACCCATTTTGTTCCAACAATTTTCAAATTTTATTGAGGTCTGGATTGTTTCCAGGCATGTTATTATATAAACTCATTTATTCTTCAACCACTTCTGCACCTGTGGACAGTAAAATAAATTATATTTATTTAAACAAGAGTGCAACATTTCATAAAAAAAAAAACACACGCGCAAAAAAAAAAACCCAACAAAAATTCAAACTTTTATGAAGTACTTATGGTTTTGGCTCTATGACATGGAGCAGTCATCCTGAAATGGATGATCCTGTTCCATGTCAAAGAGCATTGTAATTGGCAAAATCCCCATAGTAATCTAATTGTGGGAAGTAATTTTGTCTCAAGAATCCTTGTACATCTCAACATCCACAGTATCTTTCACAATTTCAAGACAACCAACTCCTTTTTCAGTCAGGATGAAATTCTTCTCTTTGTCTGACATGTTGCTGGCAATCCAAACTATGCAAGTTGAATTTTAATTCATTAGAGAAAATAACCCATTTCCACTGATCTTCAGACCAACCAGCTTGCTTTCTTGCTCACTTCAGATGCTGGGGTTTCATTTTTTCTGTCAAATGTGGCTTTCCCTCCCCCCCTTGGGTGATGTGCTACTAATCCCGATAAGGAAAAGGAGTCTATGTACTGTATCAGTACTTGCCTTTACTCCTGTATTCTCCCTCGATGCTGTTTTGAGATCTTTCGATGAGAATCTTCTGTTTTGGATACACACAAATGGACCAGAAGTCCTGTGCTGCAGAGGATATTCTTGGACATCCACTTCCTTTCTTTCTGTTTAGACTGCCAGTTTCTGATAATGTTCATAATAAATGTGCCACTATTGACTGATTACAGCGAATCCTTTTAGCTATTTCGTGCTTAGAATGCCCCTCGGCATTCAACACAGCAGCAACACTTTTCCAAAGTGGTGTTAATTGTGAAAACTTAGCCATTGCAAAAAGCATAGAATACTGGGGTCGTCGCATATGCATTGTATTTATACTGCCGCTAGGGTGATGCAATAGTGTAAGCAATGCTATTACAAAACATATCTTGCAAATTTCACAGAAATTCTGTGAATTTTGCAAGCGATGCAATTTTTTTTGAGTACTACTTTAGTATCCAATCAAATTGGTCAAACAAGATCACCTCTTAATAAATCCATGGCGTGACTGAAGTGCAACTTCATGCTTCTGTTTAGATAGTCCTGCATTACTTCTTTAACCAATTACTCCATCATTTTCCCTGCAACAACAGTTAAGTTAACAGGTCTAATTACTCATGTCACCTTTTCATTCCCCTTTGGAATTGGGGATACATTTACACAACCCAGTCCACTGGGACCTCCCTTGAATCCAAAGATGCCCTCATAATTATGGCTAAGGGTTTGCATACATTCTTTGCTGCCTCCCTTAATATAATTAGATCTCATCTACTCCAGGCTCATTTTTCACATTTAGCTTCAATTTCTCTTCCAATTTCTTCTCAGTTATCACAAAATCATTCAGCTCCCTGTTAGAGTTTGATATACACCTGACATTCCCTTTCCTACACAATTCCTCACATGTGAATGAGGATGCAAAATGCCTATTCAGTTTCTCAGAAACCCAAGCAGGATCATCAACAGTTAAACCATTGACATGAAGTGGACTAATGTGATCCAACCCCTTCCTTCTACCGTTAATAAAAGTAAAGAAGGCTGTTGCTTTTCTTTGCCAGAGACTTTTCATAAAGTGCCTTAGCTTGCCTAACCTCCTTTGTGAATTTGTCACAGACTAGTTTATATTTAGTAAACGCTGTATTGCCTGATAATTTATATGCATTCCTCTGCCATGAGTCCCATTAGTTCATCTAAAGTCAATTAGCACTGCCTAAAACAGTATTTCTTAGATGGTATAAAAAGCCTAGTACTTTCTATGATTATTTCCCTGAATGCTTCCCATTTAGAATTTATTGTTGGTAATATTATCAGTTGATCCTACTGCACAGAATTTAAGAACTGTCTGAGACCACTGTAGTCATCTTTACAAGGGCAAAAACCTTCCCTTTAACCATAATGATAGTTAATAATAAAAATTAAGCTAAGCTATACATATGATCTAGCCATAATGATAGTTACATCTTTAAGTAAATCCCACACCACACTGTGCCCTTTTTTTGGTCTGCAGATTCTTAATGCATGAAGAATCACTGCTGATAATCAGATCAAAACAGTATTGCCTCTATAACGTGTTGCTGTAGAAAACAGTCATCCAATAAATCCACAAAAGTCTTGCATGTGTGTACGTGACCAAACAAAAACAAGTTACAGTCAATATCTGGAATGTTAAAATCCCCTATTATAAGACATTCTGATTTACAGGCTCACTCTATTGCTCTGTATAGCTGTTTCTTATCCTCATTACTGTTATTAGGCCTAAAACACATTCCTACTGTAATTTTTTTTTCCCAGTGCTTATGTCATACTAAACTGACTCAACATTGCACTGGCCACTTTTATCAAATGGCTGCACTGCCTTATATTTAATGTGCTTCTTAAATTTAACCTTTCCTTTGCTGTATCCCTTCTGCACACATTGTACACCCCATATTCAAATTCTTCATTTATTTATTTATTTACTCAAATTGAGGTGTACAACTTTACCACAGAGCAGTATATAATATTAGGGTAGCTAAAACAATAAATAACATGAAAATGAAATATAAATGGAAAAGTGAAAGACAAATTGAATTATATATAACATATATAATATAAATTGACGTTTGCAGGGGGAGCAGCACCCAAGATGTCACAAGGCTCTCTTGAGTTACAAGATGGTAGTTTGCTGAAATATGTTGCTCCAAAGTTCCTGGTTATACTCTGGCACGACCAGCCGGTCAGAGAAGCTTGATATTAAAGGCATCTATAAGATTCTGCAGCAACATCTCCCATTCTTACACCAGCACAGACCTTAGCTCACCAAGTGACCAAAGAGTTGGCAACACTGCATGCTGTGTGCGTGCAATGTGATGCCCAAGGGTATCCCATACACGTTCAATCAGATTCAAGTCTTGGATGATCATGCTGGCCACAGCACTCATTGGATATCTTCAATTTATATTCCTTCACCACTTGAGTTCTATGTGCAATGGCACTATCATGCATGAAAAGAGCATCTGGGCCAAATGCACCTCCAGAAAGTTGCACATATGGTTTGCAGATCCGTTCTCTGTATCTCTGCACAGTTGTGGCACTGCTATCAAAAACTTTGAGAGGGGTGCAGCCGTTGATCATTATTGTTGTTGTTATTTGGTTTTTAGGAGCATTAGCAACTAAGGCCATATTGCTCCGGTGCGGTGGTCATTCCCTGACCTTTCTGCATGCTCCATATTTGGTGGTGACGGGCTCTAACCCCGGTCTAATCAAGAAGCGTGTGCTACGCACTGCTGTTCCTTCCCACGTGGCTACGGAGGCGCTCTGATCATTATTACATCCCACACTAGAACACCACCTGCACCATAAGTGTCCCTTTTTCTGATGCTGGAAGGATGTATTCCTTGTTGTCTCTAGATGAAATAATGTCTAGAATCTGTTTATAAGCTAAAATGAGACTCCAAGAACAGAACTGAATTGTCAGGGCTCCAAGTTGCACATTCATCGCACCAGTTCCAATGAGTTCTGCAGTAATTTGGGGTTAATGGGATACAAACCACTGGCTTCCTTGTGTGGAGGACATTTGAATTGAGCCTACTTAATACAGTCTGGTTGGAAATGTTTTCACCTGTGGCTGCAGCAACCTCAAGAGACAGTTGATGACAGGACATTGTAGGATTCCAGTCTTGCTGTCAGAGCCCGGTAAAGGTCTGATCTCTGGTTGATGTAGCACTCTGGCAACCTTGGCCAGGTCTTCTTGTAATGGTTCCTGTCTCTTGACATTACTTCCATGGTGCTGAAACAAAACTGCATAGCACATTAAGCCAACATGCCACCTCTACCTGTGACTGCCCAGCTCCAAGTTGTCCAACAGCCCACCATCTCAAAGAATCACCTAAATGATGATGACTTGCCATCCTGAGTACAGGAGATGAGTCTCTCCCACTGAGCAAGCCAAAAAACAGGAATGAAGTGATGTAGTCACGACCCACGTCTCTATGGGCATGAATAAGTTGCATAATGCACAGCTCTGTAAGGTGGTAGATTAATTTCTATTGGGTACTCTGAATTTGCATGCCAGGATGCTTATTATATCAAAATATTCACTTTTGGCAACACTGTTCACAATAAAATTTATTGCCACGAAAGACATTTTGTTCTATTAATTTTGTTGAGCAACATAGTAGTAATACTAAAAGTGTTTTTTCTTTTAAAAGGTTTCCATATCAAAAATACCCACACACATATTTAACTGCTATACATGCAGAGATGAATATTTATACCAAAAAATTGAAAGGAATGTTTTGATGCAACATATCATTTTTGATCAAACAAATTCTTTTTAAATAAAATAAAACTTATAACAAAATAATAATAAAATTAAAATTAACTAAAATAACTTATTTCAGATTGGGCCTTACCTGCAAGGACATGTTCTGCTGAAATTGTCTTTTTCTGCTGTTTATTACAAATTTCATTTGCTTCTGATGATATGTGATGAATAAATTCTGTGCAACAATTAAGAATAAGTTCACGTGCATCATTGGCAACTCTAATGTGAGGGAGCAGTTCCTTAATCATCTTGTTCATTGCCGCCCTTGGAATAGTTAGATCTTCATCATTTTCAGCCATTATTCTAAAAATACGTAATAACAAATAGCAATAAATGCTAATCATTGACAAGTAATTAAAACATTTGTTAGAATCTACACTTTCGCTAATTAAGAAAATGAATTCAGTAATTATTGTATTTAATTCTATTTTATTACTAATACAGTATTTTGCTGTTTAATGGACAAAAATACATAACTAGATAGAGAGAGAGATGATTTTTGAAAATGCATATGACTATTTACAATGAATATTTAAATTTTAAATGTGTAATTTGACAAAAAATGCATAACTTGACATAGTTATCAAACTTTGCTTATGGAGGGGGCAAATAATTCTCCTCAAGCTTTAACTGGAGGGACAGGTCAAATTTAAAGACTGATTTCAATCATACAGTTCCATACCAATTCCTTCCAAAAACAAAACTCACACCTGCTTTTAAGTGCCAAATTGTTTGGTGACGTGTTTTATACTTCCTTTGACTACTGAATCATGTTGCGGCAGGGGGGATTACCCCATTTTCTAAACTTTGTGTTTTCTAAGGATCTACATACGATTTTAACTTAATAATAATTTGTAGCAATATACTGCCTGGAAGGGGGAAAAAAACCCTGTCAACCGTTTTCTGTACAAATTATCTGGAGAAATACCGTGATAACCAATCAATTCCGCATGAATTCACCTTGCAAAAAATTACAAATTTGGTTTATAACTCAATAACGTAACTTGCTTAGCAAGACAGCTGATTTTGTGTGGCTAGCACTGCAAGTGGCAAGTTTTTTGCAAACACTACTATTGGAAATTCATGTGCTGAAAATATAGGCAAGTCTCAATTACTAACACACAAAAAAAATAATGGACCTTAGTGCCCACCTAGTCGGCACAACATATTACTTTTTAATTTAATTATAGGTAATATCTTATGTAAAAATGGCTTCTGCCCTATTGAAGCCACATGCAAATAAAAACAATTCTGACTGCTATTTTCTCAGAAATTCAGAGCTCGAGTGAGTGTTAGTTAGCAGAGCATAAAGATCAACCAAACCATATTTAGATAATATAATTAGATAATAGAAGTATAGTATCTAATAATATATTAGATAATATAATATACTAATAACCAATTTTAATGTAACACACATTAATATACAGGGAGATTCTAAATTATTGTTAGGGTTTCTGTGGCCAATAATTTCCAAACTGGATACAACAAAATAAAACTGCTTACGGAATATGAAAGTGTAACTCAAAGTTTTATTTGGCAACGCTGTATTTGCCACATTGATGTCTGGGAGATATTGACAGCATTACTTCAAAATGGCGACTGTTCAAGAGAAGGCAGTGTGCATACTTTGGTTTTTCAAAACAAAGTTTGATATCACAATGCAACGTCGTTACAGAACTCGGAATGGAAAAGATCCACCTTCAGATAACGCTATCTGACATTGGTTAAAGCAATTTCAAGAGACTGGTAGTCTTCTGCTCTGAAAAGGAGCAGGAAGACTGAGCACTTCGCAGGAAGATGTTGATTGAATCCACGAAGTGTTTTCTCGAAGCCCACAAAAATCAACTAGACGAGCTTCTTTGCAGTTAGATATACCACAAACGACTGTTTGGAGGGTTGTTCATAACCCTCACCGCCTTCACCTCTGCCTACAAACTGCAGATTGTGAGGGCTTTAAAGCTGAATGATAAACCCCGCCATTTCCAATTTGCCCAAGACATTTTGTCAAACACCGAAGCTGACGAAAATTACCTTCAGAGATGGAGATTTAGTGATGAAACAATGTTTTACATGTCAGGGAGGGTAAATCGTCATAACTACAGAATATGGGGATCAGGAACCCTCATGCTATTTGAGAATTCGAAAGAAATAGTCCAAAGGTCAATATCTGGTATGCTTTGTCATGTTCAGAAGTTTGGGGGCCCTTTTTCTTTGTGGAAAAAAGTGGCAGCGGTGACCTATCTGTACATGCTACAGCTGTATCTGTTACCCCATTTGGAAAATCATCAGCCAAATGTGGTGTTCCAGCAAGATGGTGCACCACCACATTGGGCTCTTATTGTCCAAGAATTTCTTGATGCATTTTCCTGAGTGCTGGGTTGGGCGTGGTGGACCAATTCTATAGCCTCCGAACTCACCCGATCTTATGCCGCTTGATTTCTTCCTGTGGCAATAGGTGAAGGACACTGTGTACAAGACTCCCGTGACCTCCCTCGATGAACTGAAGCTCAGAATTGTTGCTGAGATAGAAACAGTTACACTGCAAATGCTGGAGAATACTTGGAGGGAAACTGAATATCACTTGGACATATTACGTGCCACGAAAGGTGCACATGTTGACGTTGTTTAGCATTCTGCAGCATTGATTTTTTTTTTTTATGAAAACCCCAAACATGAAAGGTATCAAAAACCTATAGTACTTAGTACTGTGCATGGGTTGGAGAAGTATGGGGGGAGGGGGATGCCGGAAACTTTGCTCTAGAGACTAAACACTGGTTTCACCACTTCAAGCCTTCAATAAGCAAAGTGGTGGTATTTCACCGGATGATGAAAGTCATCTACCACCTATAGGTAATAAAAAACTTTGAGTAACACTTTCATATTCCGTAAGCAGTTTTATTTTGTTGTTTTCGATTTGAAAATTATAGACTACAGAAACCCTGACAATAATTTTAGAATCGCCTTGTGTGTGTATATATATATATATATATATATACACACATACAAATTAATTAAAATATATACATATGGCGAAATTATACAATCTGTTATGTAAAGAAGTTTCCCTTTCTATTCATATAATTCTCTCATAATCCTACATCAGTTGGCACATTACTAAATGAGAAATACATACATGACCAAATTATAAAAAGTGTTAAGTGAAATTGCCCTCCATATTCAATGTAATTCTCTCCTATCAAACCACATAAGCATTTGCCTTTCAACTGGGATTTTTCTTCTGTTCCCCCAGTACATTCCTTAAGCTTACCACAACTTATTTCTAATTCAATTGTTATTAATATTTGCAATTTTTTCTTTCTCTAAATTATTACTTTCATATAGTATTTTAAATACTCTTTATGTATTCCCCCCCCCAAGACTTTCTATTTGCCATATTGTATAACCATTCCACGTGTTAGAGTCATATCTTTGTTTTCCTAGTAAAATTTTGTAGAAAGCCCTCCTAGACCTTTTCCCACCTTATTCCATGGTTATTTACGTTTAGGCAGATACACTGGCGTCTTACTGTACTGAAACCATAAGAGAAGTCTGCATTTGATTCCTCTCAAAAACTGGAAGAATTTCTTCTACAGACTTAAAATTCTTCTACATTTTCACTTATGGGCACATGCTTGGAGGCTATTAATACAATATTTATTAATGATTCACTATTAAATGGGTCACTGCTTTTGCACCATGTTTTGTTTGTAGTGAACTGTCAAGTTGATAATTAGAATAGTTTTAATTGCATCTCATATTGTGGATACCTTCACAAAGAGTGGCTGAGATATTGCACTACTTTGAATAAGTAACACTTACCAGTGAAGAAGACTAATGTTACTTATTCTCGGGGGATACCAAGACGGCACAGTTTCAAAGCTTGTTGGCTTACTCATTGGTGGGTGGGCAGGTACCCTGTTGTTGCAATAATCAAATGTTTAAATGCTAAATTAGGCTTATTGATAATTGGTGAATTTGTATTCTTAAAAGCCTGATTGAGGGACATTTTTGATATAGTGTCTCCTAGTGTGATATAAATAATATCAGCCAGTTTGGATGTTCAGGTGGATATCATATTTTTGCCACATACAGCAATATTAGTTAGTGTTTCCCGAATAAAGGGTGGGGGTTTACGTGCTTTACAACATAGGCTATGAATCGGGGATGTATGAAAGGCTCCCAAAGAGATGCATATAGTACTGTGGTGAATTGGATCAAGCCAACAAAGAGCACTGGGTATTGTCCAGTTGATACTGTCCAGACAAGACAGGAGGGAATTATATATTGACAGCTTTGTCAATCAATTTGACCCTGAAGAGAATGTGCAAGAATTTTTCTCCACGTGGTCTGTGCTTGTTAACAGGAAAGAGACTGTTTTTACAGGGATAGGATACACTTAAATAAGGGGTGCAAGAATATTTGCTGATGCTATCGAGGTAGTGATAGGTTGGTCGGAAAACTGCTAGATTGGGAGGGAGGGATACACAGACTAACATATTAACAAGAGACGCAGGCAGAGGTTAAAGTGAGATTCTTGCACTACTTCTACTGTAACGTTCAGCCATCTGGAAAGCAAGGTGTCAGATTTCAAGCCCTGCTGTGGGTCACCATAGAAGAAGTAAATACATGAGCTGTATTAAAGTAACCAATAGTAAGAACAGATGCACATGAACTTGCATGTACACTAATGCTAGGAGCATTGTAAATAAATTTGAAGTCCTGATTAAGTCATCAAATGTAGACACTGTAGGGATATTGGAGCCATGATGTCATGTATTCATAAACAGTGGTGAAATTTGAATACAGGGAGAGTACAATGTATACAGGAAGGGCATAGTGTTTTGGGTGAAGTGGCACTGGTGGTTGGTATTTGCCATAATCAGTTCTCTTGTATTCACATACAGTTCCCTGTAAGTGCAAGGATGCAAGTGACATATTGTCAAATGTCATGTAATGTAGGGTTCTGTTGTTGTTCTGGCCTCTCTATCTAGGGGCCCATGGAGCACCATAGACTCCTAAATTCTGTTCATGGCATGGTGAGCCAGGCCAGGGAATACAGAATCAATATTTTGACTAGGTTGTCCTTGGGATCACCTGAACATCCCAGAGAGGGTTGACAAATGGGGGGAGGTAAAAAAGAAAGGTTCAGATAGGTTGGTGAAAATGGGCGAGGATGATTAAAGTGGTGAGGGTAGAAGGAAGAGTAAGCAAGGAGGTTCAGATAAGCTAGCGTACACTGTGTATGCTGGTAAGTGAAAGGGATGCATACCTTTCACTAAGATTCCTCTGGTTGCCTGTAGTGGAAATAGTGTCCTACATTTCTATAAATAAAGAATTTTATTATTATACAGGAAGGACAGACAGGGCAGGAGGGGTTATTCTCCTTTAAGAAGCAATTAAATCTAAGGCAGCATCCAGTCAATATGGGTGACAGTTGCAATTTTGAATCAGTTTGGTGCAACATAAGCACTGAGAAAATGAAAATTAGATCAGGAGTGTGCTACAGGACTATTCTCATCTATGATGAGAATACCAAATAACTATACAGAGAAACAGAATGGGCTAGTAAATCGGAATGTTTTATAATGGGTAAATTAACTTTCTGATGTTGACCAGAATTCGTGTGATCGTTCGGACATTAGCAAGACTTGTGCTTTTACTGGATGACTGTTTTCTGCAGCAGCAGGTTAAAGAAGCAACAAGAGTAAGCAGAATTCTTGATCTTGTTATCATCAGCAATTCTTCATGCATTAAGAATCTGCAAGTAAAAGACTCACTGGGAGGGAGTGACCACATTGTACTGATGTGGAATTCACTTAGAATAAATAGCTACTGTCAAGGGTACAGGGAAAGTTTTTTTGCTTTCACAAGGCTGATTACAGTTGTCTCAGTTTTTAAATTCTATGCAGTAGGACCAACTGATGATGTTGTAAACAGTAAATCCTAAATGGGAAGCATTCAGGAAAGTAATCATAGACGGTAACAGGCTTTTCATACTAAGAAATACCATTCAAGGCTTAGACCTAAATGGATGACAGATGAAACTTGTGGCAGAGAAGAAAAATGCATGGGATGCATAAGCCGACCGGGCTAGCCGAGTGGGTAAAGTACCTGCCTGGCAACCCAAAGGTCGCGGGTTCGATTCCCGCCTCGGGCTTGGATCAAAGTACTGCAAAAAAAACCTTGGGAGGTGCAATATGGCCACAGAAGCCGATGCGCCAACAACTACCAAATCAAAAAAAAAAAAAAAAAAAAAATGGGATGCATATAAATTATCAGGTGATACAGAGGCCTATGGTATATGTAAACTAGTCTATAATCAAGTCACAAAAAAGGTTAGGCAAGCTAAAACAGATTACAAGAGGTCTCTGGCAAAGAACAGCAGCAAAGACTTTAATTACACAATTACAGATTAAGCTTAATAAATAAGATTTTTATTGTAAGGTTCACTGGTACATGCAGGTACCACGACTTTACAATACCCCTCACGGCACCATGTCAGGGATTAAAAAATTTTCTTGTTTATACTCCGGCACGACCACCAGGTCAGCGGAGTTTACAATAAATCATCAATACAAATGTCAATCATATTTAGCAGTCATGGGCTTGAACCCCGGTCCACTCAGAGCATGTGTTATTAGCACTCTTGCTCATGACCACTCTTATGTCAGGCCTATAAGCTTGCTTTCTTGCATCATTTGCCACTACTACAATTCTTTTCCCAAGATTGCAAGGTACATTCTTTGAGCAATGTTAATGCCTGTTGCAGGGAAAATAATGGAGTCACTGGTTAAAAAGTAATGCAAGATCACCTATAGAGGAATGCAATTATATCACGATCACAGGATGCAAAAAATAATTTTGTTATCATATACTTGGATTTCAGGGAGGCTTTTGATACTGTTGCACATAAAAGACTACTATATGAATTGGAGTAGTGTGGCATTAATGGGAAAACCAGGTGGTAGATGACTTTCATCAACCGGTGAAATACCACCACTTTGCTTATTGGAGGCTTGAAGTGGTGAAAATGTTTAGTCTCTAGAGCAATAGTTTCCGGCATCCCTCTCCCCCCATACTTCTCCTTCAACCCATGCACGGTACTAAGTACTATAGGTTTTGATACCTTTCGTGTTTGGGGGTTTCATAAAAAAAAAAAAAAAAAAAAAAAAAGTTACTGCTATGGATAAATAGCATAAGTGGGAGAAAAGAGTGGTCATCAGTAGACACTGCTCTTCATGGACTAATGTTATTAGTGGAGTTTCCTAGGGTGCTGACCCATTGTTGTTTTTCACTATTTATTAATGATAGTATATCAGGAGCTTAGAGGGGAACAGGTATCCTGTGTGTTATCAGACACTCAGCCTAAAACACTGATGGATCCAATATCTCTCTATTACAGAAGATTTAGGAGAAGTCCGGTTGGCCTGCCTCCCTAAAATCCACTCATGCACACCTTCTCGATGGCAAGCCCTGTTACGTCACTTAGGTGGCAACGAATGTGTAGAGTGGTTCTCTTCAAGACGCCTGGTCAGCGTGAAGAGGAAAAGACCAAACCCTCCAGCATATGACAGCATGAGAAAACAAATGGCCCTCACTCCCCAGCAGCTTTCACTCTCCCTCTTACAGCAGTGAGAGGATCAGAGTGGAAGCAGAGGGTGCTAAGAATCTCTGGGTATGACTAGGCTGCCATGCACGGAAACTGAACTTGGTCTGTTTTAACTTAAGATCACTCATCGGTGAAGACAGGATATTAGAGCTGGAAAAGGAATTAGAAAATGTGAATTGGAATATCATCGGTTTGGCTGAAACAAGAAGAACTGAATCACTTATAAGTTTATCAAGTGGAAATCTGCTGTACACCAATGGAAACAGTGAAAGGAGTGAAGGTGGAGTACAGCAGATTTCCACTTGATAAACTTATAAGTGATTCAGTTCTTCTTGTTTCAGCCAAACCGATGATATTCCAATTCACATTTTCTAATTCCTTTTCCAGCTCTAATATCCTGTCTTCACCGATGAGTGATCTTAAGTTAAAACAGACCAAGTTCAGTTTCCGTGCATGGCAGCCTAGTCATACCCAGAGATTCTTAGCACCCTCTGCTTCCACTCTGATCCTCTTACAGTTGGGTTTCCATAAAAATTTTAAAAACAACATTTTGGAATTCAAAAGTACATCACCAAGGGTGTCAAGACTAATGCTCAAGATTTTTAAGAGGTACAAGCTGAAGGTTATAATGATATATGCACCAACATTGAGCCATGATGATGAAGAGGTTGAAGAAATGTTCACAGAAATTGAGTCTTCTAGATGAGCAGAAAACCCACTACACTATTATTATGGGGGACTTCAATGCTAAGGTTGGAAAAAGGCAAAACAGCGCAGAAAGAGGAACTATAGGAAATTTTGGAATTGGTGAAAGAAATAAAAGAGGTGAAAGACTTGTGGAATTTGCAGAATCTCAAGGACTGTCAGTAATGAACACTTTTTTCAAGAAAAGGGTGAACAGAAAGTGGACATGGAAGAGTCCAAATGGATTAACAACTAATGAAATCGACTTCATCCTCACCAACAGAAGATATATTGTGAATGATGTTACTGTCCTGAATAAGGTAAATGTTGGAAGTGATCACAGAATGGCAAGATGTACACTTGATGTAGGAAAGGAAAGGAAAAAACTAATTCGAGTAAATAATACAAAGGTCTTTGAGATAACAGAAGAGGAGAAAAAGCAGTATGTACTGGAACTTAAGAACAAGTTTGAGCTTCTGCAGACTGCTCAGGACCAAGATATCGACAAGGAATATTACAACTTTCTGAAAGTGATAAAGACCAAAAATCCTATAGGGAAAAAGAAATCCAAAGAAGAAAAAATTAGTCAAGAAACACTTGTCATGATGAACCGAAGGCGACAAATGAAGAGCAAGAAAAACACTGACAGGGAGAAAATTGAGTATACTGAGTTATGCAAAGCCATTAGAAAGAGACTCAGAGAGGACATAAGAAGATTTAACACAAGAAAAGTAGAACAAGCATTAAGGGAAAACAAAGGATTTAAATCAGCAGCCATGAGCAGTAATACAGAAAGACAAATGATACTGAAACTGAAGAATAGCGATGGTTACTTATAAACAGCAGAGAAGGCATAATTCAAATAGCAGAAGACTATTATAGAGAATTATACAAGGAGCAGGGGAATGATGCCAGCAGTGGGGAAGATGGATTGCAAAGTAGTTTTCATACGACATACCCGATATTCTTCCTGATGAGGTAGAACATGCATTGAAGAAAATGAAGAATCGGAAAGCCCTGGGGGGAAGATGAAGTTACTGTAGAATTGTTAAAACTTGGAGGAAGAGACATAACACAAAAACTGGCAAGGTTCTTCACAAAGTGCATTAGAAAAGGTGTGACACCTAAGCAGTGGAATAATGCAATCATAGTTAAGAAAGGAGATAAATCAGAAATTGGAAATTATAGACCAATTAGCTTGCTATCTCACATCTACAAGTTGTTCACAAGGGTCATTACTAACAGATTAGAAAGAATACTTGATGAGAATCAACCGAAAGAGCAAGCTGGCTTTAGGACAGGATTCTCAACTATGGATCACCTTCACGTAATATCACAGCTAATGGAGAAAGCAAATGAATATAAAACACTGTTATGCCTGGCATTTGTGGATTATGAAAAGGCATTTGACTCCATACAGCATAAGGCAATGTTTCGGGCACTGGAAAGACAAGGCAAAGATACCCCATATATTATGATTTTGAAGAAATTATATGAGAGTGCTACCTCCTTTATTAGACTAGACAAAGACAGTAGGAAATTTAAAATTGAGAAAGGAGTTCGACAAGGAGACAATATCTCCGAAGCTGTTTACTGCTGCCCTTGAGGAAGCTTTCAGAAGATTAGACTGGTCGCAGAAAGGAGTCAATGTGAACGGAGAGTACCTAAACCATTTACAATTTGCAGATGACATTGTGGTCATAAGCCACGATCCCAAAGAATTAGAGGAAAATCTTAATCAGTTACGCACAGTTAGTAAGGATTTTTGACTAAAGATGAATATGGCTAAAACAAAAATAATGATGAACAAGTATGCCACAGAAAGGGAAATAATGATTGAAGGAGCAGTAATTGAAAAGGTGGAGTCATATACTTATCTGGGACAAGTTTTTAGCTGTAATAATGATAAATGGCTGGAAGTCAAGAGAAGAATAAATTTTGGATGGATAGCATTCAGGAAATATAGTCACATACTGAAGAGCAATATCCCGGTTTGTCTTAAACGTAAAATAATGAACCAATGTATACTCCCCACCATGACTTATGGAAGTGAAACTTGGGCACTCACAAAAAGAATGGAAGAGAAGCTGAAAACTACACAGCAAAGAATGGAATGAATTATATTGGCAATCAGACTGTTAGATAAGAAGAGAAACACATGGATTAGGCAGCAAACTCAAGTAAAGGACATTCTTATCAAAACTAAAGAACTAAAATGGTCTTGGGCAGGACACATAGCTCGAAGACATGATGAGATGGACTAAGAAAAATAACAGAATGGTATCCAAGAGGAGCTAGAAGAAAACCTGGAAGACAAAGGCGGAGATGGATAGATGAAATTCATGTGTTTGTGGGTAGTAAATGGATGGCCAGTGCTCAAAACAGAAGGAACTGGAAAGTTGCTGGAGAGGCCTTCATCCTGCAGTGGATTGAAAATGGCTGATGATGATGTATATCAGGCTTAATGTCTAAGTTTGCAGATGGTACAAAGATTGGCAAGGTGGTTGGTTAATGACAGTAATCAAGGTAAGCTACTCCAACAAGGTCTAGAAAAATTAGACTGATGGACTGAGAAATGGCAGTTAAATTGTAACACTGACAAATGCAAGGGTAGAAGTAATGTTACTACACTTAACATAGTGGAAAGTGAAACAGACCTGGGTGTAACTGTGCAGTGCATATAGGTTGTCAGGACAGCTCATGGGAGTTTTGTTAGTGATATACAAGAACTTTGCTAACAGGGATAAGGAGGTGAGGCTAATGTAAAGAAAGCCTGCCAGAGAAGCATGCAAAAGTTCGATGAAATTTACTGGTAAAAGTACTTTGCCGTAACGGCATTTGTATTGTTGCTTGCTCGGTAAACAGACGGTCGGTCTGGAGTAGAAGTTGAATTCCACGGGAGCTTGAAACCCTCCCGAAGTGTGTGTGTGTGTGGGGGGTAACCTGACCTTTTTTCTTTAGAATCACCAATTGAATCACAAACAGAGTCATATTGGAAGTTCTGGCGTCGTAAAAAATGTTCGTAATGTAGTTTCACCGGTAAACCTTTTGGAAGTTTGCCGTGCTTCTCTTGTGGGCTTACTTTGCTCACCCCCCCCCCCCTCTTAATAAACAATTTGTCCACCAGTGATTCTAAAGAAAAAAAGGTCAGGTTACCCCCTCCACTTCGGGAGGATTTCAATCCCCATGGGATTCAATTTCCACTCCTGACCGATAACACCCACTGTATGTTTACTGAGCGAGCAACGATACAAATGCCGTTATGGCAAAGTACTTTTACCGGTAAATTTCATTGAACTCTTGCGTGCTTCTCGTGCAGGCTTTCTTTACCTTCACCGGAGGTGATTATCCCTTTTATTTAAAGCAATTGGTCAGGCTACATCTTGAGTACTGCATACATTCTTTCTAAAATGAGATAAGATGTATGCAGTATTCAAGATATGGCCTGACTTCTGCTGGAACTGCTTGTGGATGACTTTCATCAACTGGTGGAAATACCACCACTTTGCTTATTGGAGGCTTGAAGTGGTGAAACCCATGTTTAGTCTCTAGAGCAAAGTTTCCGGCACCACCCTCCCCCCCAATACGTCTCCTTCAACCCATGCACGGTACAAAGTACTATAGGTTTTGATACCTTTCGTGTTTGAGGTTTTCATAAAAAAAAAAAAGGGCAATAAGATTGGAAAGGGGAATAAAAGGAAGGGTACTCTTATCACAAAAGGCTTCAGTTCTGCAAATTGTAACATCTGTAGACCAGGCAGGCACCCGCAAGATCTCATTGAGGTGTTTAAAGCCTCGAATGGATTGAGTAAGCTCAGTGTTGATGGCATTCTTCCTCTTGTTGAGACTATGTGAAGGATCATAAATTCAAATCGAGGAAGGGTAGCTGCAGGTTGGATGTGCAGAAGTTTGCCTTCAGCCAACAGGTGGTTGATTGTTGGAACAGGCTTCCATCTATTGTTGTGGAAGTGTGTGGTTTGAATAAATTCAAGGAAGAACTAGACAAATTCTTGGAGGGTACGGATGTGTGAACTTTTTTTTTTTTTTTTTTTTTTGCTTATGGTATATAACCTTGCTTTCTTGCATCATTTGCCACTACTACAATTCTTTTCCCAAGATTGCAAGGTACATTCTTTAAGCAATGTAAATGACTGAAATAAGAATGTATAGAGAGTTTCGGCCATTAAGCTGTGCTGTTATCACCTGGAAAATATGGCCAGTTAAAAAATTTCTAGGTCAGTAAATAAATCAAGAAGCCAGCTGTGCGTAACTTATTTTCCTAATACCTAAAAAGCAAAAGAATGCATAAATTAATAACTAACAGAAAGGGAAAAAGCAAAATCTTTCATAAAAAAATCAGCAATCTTTATATAAGTTTGGTTTATATCAAGTTTTTTTGATAAGCAGAATTCAAGATAAACCAAAAACTTTCTTCAGATATAAGAAAAGCAACACCTGCATCTGTCACATGTAGAATAACTACCTCTATTACAATATAGGACATTACTATTGCTGGGTAAAGCATCCCTTTCAGTTCCAAATATACTATTTGGGGCAACTGTTTCAACTGATCACAGTGAGTGATCTACAGTTGTGTTCTTAAGTAAACTTTTATTACTTGAAAAGATCAGATAACAGGATTTAATTTCAGGGTTCTGCCCTATGTGTCATGTTGTTTAATACAAGGAAATATATGGCAAATAATGTACACATGGATTTATCAAGCAATGGAATGGTCACAAATAAAGTAATGATGATAAAAACAAATGCAAACAGAAGTACAAAAGCATCATCCAAGTTTTGTGTGTAAAGGACAATACATATTCATAAGAATCTGCTGTGAACTTGTTGCTGTATAACATGAACAGCCATTTCATGAGAGCCACATAGGCTCCGTAACAAGTCAATCTATACCAGTAGTAGGTTTATGCATATCCACTGCATAGGCGCCTCCGTAGCCAGGTGGGCAGGAGCAGCAGTGCGTAGCACATGCTTCTTGATTAGACCGGGGTTCGAGCCCGTGACCACCAAATACAGAGGATGTGGAAAGGTCAGGGAATTGTGTCCTATCGAACTTTTGCAAGTAGAGATAGGGACGTGATAATCCCATTATATAAGGCTTATGTTAGACCACACTTGGAATACTGTGTTCAAGTACGGAGACCGCACCTAAAGAAAGACATAGAGCTTCTTGAAAGGGTGCAAAGAAGGGTAACTCGCCTGGTGAGATCGGCAAAAGGGCGTCCTTATGAAGAGACTTCGAATATGTGGGTTGCAGAGTTTGGAAACTAGACACCTTAGAGGAGATTTGATTGAGGTGTTTAAGGCTCTGAGAGGCATCAGTAAAATGAATGAGGACATAAATTCAAGTTACGGGGGGAAATGTTTAGATTGGACTGCAGGAAGTTTTATTTTAGCCAGCGAGTTATAAATTACTGGAATAAGTTGCCTTCATGGGTGGTAGAGGCCGACAGTTTGGGGAAATTCAAAGGTCATCTGGATAGTACTTTCGGGTAAGGGAAGCGCATAGGATAATAGGTTTAATTTCCTTTTTATTTTTTATTTTATTTATTGATTATTATTAATTAATTATTTATTTTATTTATCTATTTATTTTTTGTTTTTATCATTGTTTTGTTCAGATTTTTTTTTTTTTTTTTTTTGGCTGGTGCAGCATAAGCCATAGGTTTTCTTGCACCATGCAGCCGTTACTAATACTAATACTAATGACCACCACATATCCCTGGAGCAATATGGCCTTAGTTGCTAATGCTCCAAATAACAACAACAGCTGCATAGATCAGCTATTGCTTCTTCAATTAAGATCTCTTTGGGCCACTTCACAAAATTTGTTGGGAGGGGCAAAACAGCAAGTGATGAACATTTTAGAATTATATTTAAGTGCAGTATATTTAAGCTCAAGTCATACTGGACTTCGCATATGGTCCTTCCATTAACTAAGTGTTGAAGATGTTTAAAAGACTGGTTAAAGCTATTTAAAATGTTTTCTTTTGGAAGTTATTCATGTACTTATCTATGGTGAATAAGTGTTTAAACTGTATTGGCAATTATACAAGAAAATAATTGTTATAATGCTTCTATTTTATGTGCATTATTATATTTCTCAATAAATAAATTGAGAAGCGAGCTGTGTATAACTCATTTTCTTAATACCTAAATAACAAAATATTGCATCAATTAATAGCTAACAGAAAGGGGGAAAAAGCAAATCTTTCATAAAAATCAGCAATCTTTATATAGGTTTGGTTTATATCAAGTTTTTTGATAATTACAGTTGGTGACACATATCTTATTAAATAACAACAGTTCAAGGGTAAGTTATCTTTAAAAAGAAGTTTCTAAACATAATTCTTATTATGTATTTGGATAAATGAAAGCATCTGGAGCTATAACTTACAATAATAACAGATCCTATGTAAACTTCTATTATAATAATATAGTGCAAGAAAGCCACAGGCTTTTGTTGCATTGCCAAGGAAAAAAAAAAAAAAAAAAATCCCAACCAAGTAGATAAGAAAACACAAACACATTCTTCCCTCCTCACACAGGTAAGTATCCAGTTGCCCTTTGAATTTATTCAGACTGTCACCTCAACTATCTCTGAGGACAACTTGTTCCAGCCATCAACAACTTGCTGGCTAAAAGAAAAAAAAACTTCCTAAAATCTAATCTAAATCCCAAGCCCTGTAATTTGAATTATGTACTGTAGTCCTGGAATTCTTTGGAACAGTGTACAGTGTTAAATGTAATGTGGCCCCGGAGGTTTGCCCCACCTCCGCATCAGGCAGTGTGATGAATACAAAACTGTCAAGTTCAGATTTATGTAGGTTAGAAAGTGTTTGTGTAGTATTAGTGTGGGGTTGTGTTGTTCATCCAGACTCTTAGTCTAGGGGCCTGTGTTTTCACACAAAAACCTCTAGTTTACTGTCCAGCACTGTGAGGTGGCAGCTGGGCAGTAGGGAGTATAAAGCACTGGCAGGGTGAACCTGGAGCTAGCCAAAGCTACAGGCAGGGAAAGTGCAGTAAAAAAAAAAGTGAAATTGGGAAGAGATAGTGGGGTATAGGAAGTGGGAGGGACAAAAAACAGGTAGAAGGATAGAGGGGGGGAGCAGTAGTAGAGGTGCCCACCTGAGTGAGGGGGGCAGGAAGGTTGCCTGTCCTGTCCTGTGGGTGGGAGTTGATAGTTGGCATTCTTTAGAACAGTGAGAATTCCACCTTCATTCATTTTACTAATTCCTCTCAGAGCCTTATAAACCTCAAATGCAAAAAATTATCATGCACCTTAGAGGTGCCTGGTTGCCAAGCTCTATAAGCCCACATAATCAGTCTTTCCTCATACAGTCGTCCTTCTGCTGATCATCACTCGAGTTGCCCTTCTCTGGATCCTTTCATGAAGCTTGATGTCTTTTTTTTTTCAGATAAGACCAATGTACTTGAACACAATATTCCAAATGTGGTCTTACAGTTATTGACACAGCCTGTTTTTGCTAAATTGGGTATTAGCAATATCTTCAGTGTCCAAAAAAATCCTTCTGAGGTCAGATATGAGGAATATTACAAAACACGTGATGCCATCAATAGCATCTCAGGATTGTTTACCATAAACCTCAATTGCCATATTCGCGTACTCTCACCATTCTCCTATCACCCCTCCTTCCTCTGATGGACAGCACACCATAATACGAAAGATTTCATATTACAGATTTGAAAATAGAATAGTAATAGCCATATAGTGCAAGGAAGCCACAGGCTTTTGCTGCACTAACCAACAAGAAAAAAATAAAATAATATATATGAATAGATAAGAAAATACAAAATTATTTGCTTCCTTCCTCATATAGGTAATTATCCAGTTGACCTTTAAATTTATTCAAATTGAAATCTTGAATGCAAAGGCAACCTGTTCCAGCAATCAGTAAAAGAACCTCCTGCAATTTAGTCTAAACCTTTACCATGTATTTTGAACTTATTTCCCCCCCCCCCAGAGTTCTGGAATTCTCTATAAAAGTGAAAATTCCATCTTCATTCATTTTATTAATCCTCTCAGGGCTTTGTAAACCTCGATAAGGTCACCTCTGAGGTGCCTGGCTGCCAAGTTCTGTAGCCCACATAATCTTGTCTTTTCTTGTATGGTCACTCTTTTGCTAATCTCACCATGCAAGTTGCTTGCCCTCTTTGGACCCTTCCAAGAAGCACAATGTCTTTATCAGATGAAGTCTCCATACTTGAACATGGTATTCAAAATATGATCTTACAATTGCCTTATACAGTGGGACTACAACCTCCATATCTCTACAGGATAATGTTTGATGAATCATTGATAGGACACTATGGACTTTCCTGGCTGCCTGTTTACACTGCTCAGAAAACTTCATATCTGCCTGTATTATAAATCACAGATCCCTTTCTTCCTCTACTGTTTTTAATTCAACCCACCAACTGTATAATTTATTTTAGGGTTGTTATTCCCCAAGTGCCAAGACTGTATTTATTCCATGCATTTTCATATGTACTAACTCAATTGGTATTGAGTGGAGACAGAATAAAACACTTTCAAAGAGAAGCTGGCTGAAATATTACCCTTCAAACTCCTACAGTAATAGCTGAGCTAACCTGGCTAAGGATAGATTGGTAACAATACATATTTCAAGAAGTCTGTAATCTGAGATTAATTTATATTTTAACATCAGCTATACACTATGAATGTTGTTTATATTTGAATTTAATCTTTTTTTTTTTTTTTTTTTTTTATATAAAGTAACCCACCTGAACTGTAAAAAAAAAAAAAAAAAAAAAAAAAAAAGCCTATAATTTCATAAGCTGTATTTACAGACAAAGGAGAATTCATCATATTTGCTACTCTTAATTTTTCATATCCAACATAAAATTAACAAAAAAGTAGTTATCCATTAATCATGTTATATTTTATTCAATCATTCAAATTTCCATATCCAAATTATTATTCTATTTTTAATGCAGTCTTTGTCCTCTATCAAAAGATTTGTGAGCCAACAGAATTTTTATGATAATCACAGATTCAAAAACACAGGTTTATAATGCTGATGCAAAATTAAACTTAAGATTATTTAACAACTTAGATAATTCAACTATGGTAGTTGCAAGTTAATTGGGAAATCAACTTGGAAATTTTATTTTCTGCTGGGTCATGCCACACTACCATGCACAAATTTAAATGAGTAAGCTAACTACATAATAATCAACAAACATTCATCAACATTTACCTATTTTATTTATTTACTTTTTTAAAGAGTAAACCTCTTTAAATCTCTGGATCACAGTTAAAATATTACTGCCAACTGATTATAAAGCATAGAAAGATAGGCAGAGAAAGATCTACCTTGAAGAAACAAGTTTTAAACTACATTATAATGAATTCTAGTTTTATGCCAAGAATTAAAGAGCTGACCTCATTTCACAGAAAATGACATATCTTGTTATCAAAATTAATCCAAAGGGAGTGGGATTTTTACTTTGTTAGAGAACTTACGATATACTTTTGAAATTATTTGGAGGCTTCTTGGATTAGAGAAACCAACATTAATTTTACTAATGACTATAATTCCTACAAGAAAACTGGCTAATCCAGTGATTTTCTGAATGTTTTCAAGTACAGAGCCTGAGAAAAACTTTAAATGATTAAGAATAATGAAATAATAAATTTAGTGATTTACAGAATACAAAGAGAAGTAATCTATTTACAACAGTATTTTATGTACAGTATATATGTGCAATTAAATGAACATTAGGGAATAACTGGTAAGTAAAATTTCAAATAAAAATTGGTTCCGTAATCATTATGCCATTAAAGACAAATAGTCTCCGATAAAAGAAGAGTAAAGGGAAATTGAGACTATAAAAGAAATGAGTTAAGCATCTTTTTAAGTTTTGTATTTGATGAAAAAAAGAAGGTTTCCAGTTTTGTCTTAGTGCATGATTTTGTTACTATATTAAAAATAAAGTAATTTATCTGAGATTACAAATATATTACAAGTTTAGGATAGAGCCCAAGAAACCTTGAGGAGAAATAAATTAAAGTTAGCTGATATATATCTCACTGTGGTGTTGAGTATAACAGTTCAAGCGGAACCTTGGATTGTAGATTTGAAGACTAATTTGCCCAACACAATAACAGTCTTTACTGTTATTAACAACTCTGCCAACCTTTGTATTGTCTGCAAACTTTGGCATTAAGCTTGATATACCTTCATCAGCATCAGTGATAAATATACAATACATCAATGGGCCCGAACCCTGGAGGACTCCACTAATGACATTAGCAGAGACATATGATGCAAGAAAGCATCATCAAAAGCACCCTACTCAAGCATCATAAAAAAAAAAAAAAAACCAACCACTCCCATTTCACCCCTCCATTCGTTAGAAATACCTGTCCAGCTGAGCCTTAAATTTATTTAGGCTATCAACTTCCACAACAAGGGATGGAAGTCTGTTCCACCAACCAACTACCTACCTACCTACCTGCTGGCAAAAGGCAAATTTCCACACATCTATCCTACATCTGTCTTTCCTCAATCTGAATTTATGCCCTCTCAGGTGATTATTCTGAGTAAGAGGAAGAATGCCATCAGCATTGAGCATGCTAAAACCATTCAAGGCTTTATACACCTCTATCAGATCATCTCACCAGTGCCTAGCCTCCAGACACTGTAATTTGAAAAACTTAAGCCTTTCTTCGTAACAGCAACCCTTTGTTCCATTCATTAATCTTGTTGCCCTTCTCTGTACTTGTTCCAGCAGCTCTACATCCTTCTTGAAATGAGGCCTCCAGACCTGTATACAGTACTCAAGGTGTGTCCTGACCATTGCCTTATGCAAGGGAATAATCACATCCTTATCCCTGCTAGAAAAATTCCTGTATATCATTGACAAGACACCATGAGCTACTCTTGCAGCCTGTCTGCACTGCTCAGAAAACTTCATATCTGCCTGCACAATTACCCCCAGGTCCTTTTCATTCTCTACCACTGTCAGTGTAGTACTACAGAGGTCATACGTTACTCTGGGGTTACTGTTTCCCCGTATGTAGTACTTTACATTTCTCAAGGTTAAACTTCATTTGCAACCTCTCACGGAGCAATATGGCCTTAGTTGCTAATGCTCCTAAAAACCAAATAACCACACTGCCCCAAATAACAAACAAACCAAGCAGCCTCTCAGCCCATCTGCTCAACCTTTTCAAGCAGCAGCAGCAACAGCAGCAGCCTGTCAGTAGCGTCCTTAACAACTCTGCTAACCTTTGTATCGTCTGCAAACTTGGACATAAGCTTGATATACCATAATCAATATCATTTATAAATACAGAAAACAATGGACCCAACACTGAACCCCAAGGGACTCCACTAATAACATTAGTCCATGATGAGCAGTGTCCATTGATTACCACTCTGTGTTCTCCCCCTCAACCATCCCTTTATCCATAGCAGTAATTAATTTGTCTCCAATGCCACACTGCCCCAATTTGTGCAGCAGTCTTCCATGTGCAACAGTATCAAAAGCCTTTCTAAGATCCAAATATATAACATCAAAGTTATTCCCTGCATCATAGTATCCAATCAAATTGGTCAGGAAGACTTTCCCTTAACAAAACCATGCTGTGTCTGAGCTATAGCTGTTGTCTAGATGATCCTGCAGTGCTTCTTTAACCAGTGCCTCCATTAATTTTCCTGGAACAGAAGTTATACTCACTGGTCTATAATTACTTGTGTCAGCCTTTGATCTCCTTTTGTGAATTGGGGTCACATTTGCACATCTCCAGTCTATGGGTACCTCCCTTGAGTCCAAAGAAGCTCTCATAATTCAGCAATCAGTGACCAATTGCTTACTTCCTTTGCTGCCTCCTTTAATATAATTAGATAGATCCCACCCATATTCCAAGATTGGGAAAGCAATCATTTGATAAATAGTAATGATAGAAATAACATTTGTGAAATCCCTAAGCATACAATACCGGGATCCCGGTCATTTCTTTCCAGTATTGATACAAAAAAAAAAAAAAAAAAAACACAACAACAACACCAGTTTTTCGGTATTAATTAAAAAAAATATATATATATAATTTAATCACAAAGACTATAAAATCACCTTCATGTGATTATGATGTCGTTATCTCTACTAGCAAATGTTCGATAAATCATCGATAGGACACCATGCAACATCACAACCTGTCCACAATTCTCAGACAACTTCATGTCTGATCTTATAACTCCCATGTCCCGTTCCTCCACTACTGACTTTAGTTCAACTCCACCAAGTGTATAAGTTATTTTGGGCTTGTTCTCCCAGGTGTAAGACCTTGCATTTTGCTGAATTAAAGCATAGCTGCCACTTTTCTGACCATCCCAGAAGTCTATCTAGGTCACTCTGAAGAAGCTGTGCTTGGCGGCGATGATTAACTACTCTACATCATCTACAAGTTTAGACCTCACAACCTCCATCCCTTCATAGATATCATTTAAGATAATCAAAAACTAAAGTGGTCCCAATACTGATCCTTGGGGAACCCCACTTCTTACATTAACTCAATCTGAGGAATAACCATTTATCACAACCTTCTGCCTGGTGCCCTCAAGTCATCATGCTATCCATCTAAGCATTTTCCCTATGATTCCAGCCTGCTCCAACTTATAAAGTAACTACTCATGTGGGACCGAGTCAAATTCTTTGTTGAAATCCAAATAAAAAAAAAAAATGCTGAAATTATTCCCTAAATCCAGCTCACGAGTGACCTGTCAAAATGGCTAACCATGCTGTGTATCCTACAGAATTCCATTTCCATCTGAATGATCCTGAATTCCACCCTCGATCATTGCCTCCATAAATTTTCCCTACTACTGAAGTTAGGCTGGCCGGTCAGTAATTTCCCTGTTACACTCCTAAAACCACCTTTATGTTCCAATTTACACCATTCCAACAGAATCTCTCCTGAGTTGGGTACCTCCATAGCCAGGTAGGCAGGAGCAGCAGTGCGTAGCACACGCTTCTTGATCAGACCGGGGTTCGAGCCCGTGACCACCAAATACGGAGGATGCGGAAAGGTCAGGAAATGACCACCGCATATCCCTGGAGCAATATGGCCTTAGTTGCTAATGCTCCTAAAAACCAAATAACAACAATCTCCTGAGTCCAGTGATGCTCTCATAACTAGCCTTAATGGCTCAATGCACCCACTTACCGCCTCCTTTAAGATTATAGGGTAATGCCATCAACCACAGGAGCCTTACTCACCTGTAGGCATGAAAGTTAAAATTAAATAATCATTTGAAATTTCAATATCATTAATTACATTTTTTTCAACTTAACTTCCATAATATATCTCTTTGACACAAAGGGTTTTTTTTTTATGTAAATAAATATCGATGCAAAGTAACTGTTGAGTTCATCTGCAACTTCGGTTATGTTATCTAATACTATCCCATGTCCATTACATAAGGGTCCAATCTGATTTGTCCTGCTGTTCTTTTCATATATATATGTGAAGAATTCCTTAACTGCACTCTTTGCTCTCTTCTTTATTCCTTATCCCCACTCTTCGCTCTCTCCCAGGCTCAGTAAAGATACTATAATGAAAATTATAGTTCGCTGAATAAAACTTCTTTCTCCTTCAGAAAATGAACATAATTCAAATGGAACAGAACATCTGTGTTCCGCAAATTCTTTCCAAAATAAGAAATTGCCTGACTCCAATGAGATTTTAAAAGATGAACTAGAGTCGGAAATTAATGAAATACTTAACTATTTTTGCTAAAAAAGTTCAAAGCCTAGAAAATATGGACTGAGATAGTCTACGATTATCTCAGTACAATAGTACCAGAATAGAATCCGAAAGGGTGTTTTTTGCCGCTAATCAAGTACTCTATGTACCAGAATTAGATCCATTTTAAACGATCATACTATTGCTTATGTTTCTTAAGAGCTCACTTTATTCGGACAGTTAGTGTGGATGCTTAAACATAACTAAACTCTGCAGTAACAACATGTATTTTTTTTGTTTTTAGAATAACTGTATTTTAATGATTTTTTTCAGAATATTTATTATTGCAATAAAAGTTTATTTAAAACACAAATTCAAGTAATTACAGTACTTGTTTTTTATTTATTTTATTTCACCTAATTGTCATAATTTATTGAGAAAAACATTTGTTTTTGGAATACCAGTATCATAAATTCAAAATACTGAAATACCGGTATTAAGATTTTGACCAGTTTTGTAAGCCTAAGTAAACAGTCACTGAGCAGCAAGTCAGAGGTAAGTGATGACCATATACAGCTCATGAAAGAATATCCTGTCTAATTTAAAGAAGTTTCTATTAACAGGATTCCTTACATTTCATTATCAAAAGATAACTAATGTTAAGAGAATGATCCTGACAACCATGATAAGAAACTATACACTACTCATTAAAGTTAGGATCAAGTACATTAGAGCTCACCCAACTGAACACATTTGCAAGCCAACTGTGGACCTATACAATCAGACAAGGTAAGATATAGGGGAGAAAATTGTCATTAGCTTAAGTAATAAGTGTGAACCAAGGAACCCTCCACTCTAGGGCAATATCATAAAAAAATTCTAAACCAGTGGACCCAAAACAGAACTCTGAGGGGCACCCAGTTTAATTAAAAAGGATAGGAAGTAGTACTCTCCACACATACTGATGATATATGGGTATGTTAACAGACATGCCAACCAGATTTAAAGAATTTAAGTTGTTTAAATTTAAAGATCAAAATGTTAAAGGAAGGGTTTGAAAAGGCTTTGATAAGATCAAGTATCTGAGAACCAAGAGCAATATATGCATATTTCCAGAGTAAATCGATCAGGACCACTATACTATGCAAGTCTGAATTTGTTTCAAATTAGAAATGTCAGATGAATCGGAAATTACAAATTCAGTCAGATTATCATTAAAGTAATCACTAAAATTTTTTGAAGAATACGGGGCTGGCACTGATTTATATAGGTTTTCAGAGATAATAAAAATACTGATAATACAAATGGATCCACATGAATACTGGTTTAAGGAATAACAATTTGGTGGGCCATCCAAAATGGTATCACTATCCCTTATGCCAATACCTATATCAGCAGAAACCTCCAGAAAAATACCATTTGGAAATGGCAGCTTTATTGAAACCAGAATGAGAATGGTCTGCACACCTGCCAACTAATCTGTAACATCACGGAATGGCTGTTTGATGAATTTCAATCTAGAAGTAAGAGTTTGTGTTGTTGTTTGTTATTTGGTTTTTAGGAGCATTAGCAATTAAAGCCATATTGCTCCGGGGATATGCAGTGGTCATTCCCTGACCTTTCTGCATCCTCTGTATTTGCTCGAACCCCAGTCTAATCAAGAAGCGTGTGCTACGCACTGCTGCTCCTGCCCACCTGGCTACAGAGGCACCAGGAGTAAGAGTGGGTTATAGATCTAATGACTGTGATGAGTATAACAATCAACTATACAAAGAAATAAAGTGGGTCAGTAAATCAGGATGTCTTATAAGTGGGGGGGGGTTAACTTTCCGGATGTTGAATGGAGTTTCTGGATTACACACATTGGCAAGATGTGGATTTACTGGATGACTGTTTGTAGCCATGATGATTGTAGCTATTTGAATGGCAGCTGCAGAAAGTATGATTGTAAGATAATTTGCCTCTGGCAGAAGCTGCAGATGAAGTCAGTTCCAGGTCGCATTTTTTGTGACCAGTCAGGTTAGCATAGGCATATGATGCAAGAGAGCAAGCTTATATAGAGGAATGATTTTGGCAACCTATCAGGTCTGCTGTACAGTCTCCATAGCTGTAATATAAGTAATGGCAGGCATGCTTCCACTAGACATACAAAATCTATAGAGGCCTTTGCTACCAATTCAGGAAAGGCATTTCTGCCTTTATCCTTAACATAGAACTTTCCTTAAACACAGATTTTAAGAGTTTTTTTTTGTTATTTGGTTTTTAGGAGCATTAGCAACTAAGGCCATATTGCTCTGGGAATATGCATGGTCATTCCCTGACCTTTCCGCATCCTCCATATTTGGTGGTCACTGGCTCGAATCCCTGTCTAATCAAGAAGTGTGTGCTACGCCACTGCTGCTCCTGCCCACAGAGGTGCCTTTAAAAGAGAGAAAGTGCAGTTCTTAAATGAGCTTATTAATGTGTGGCAGACCAGATGGGAAACCTCAGCCAAGAGAGTGGTGACCTGAAGTTTTCTCCCAGATGTGACCTTTCAGATGTCCAAAAAGAGTAGCGTCTGGTTTTCTCTGTCTTGAATCCTCGTTCCTTATAACTGCACATGGATCACAATGAAAAACTTCAACTTTTGCTTCTATGGATAAAGCGAAAATTGGCACCACTTAATATCTGAATGTGTCCAGTATCAAGAATACAGAGACTGTCTCAAGAACAAGATCCCCGATTTCTCCCCAGACCAGGTCCATCAACTTATCAGGACCTCAAGCTTTTGCTGCAGATATCTTTGCCCGATGGAAGTCCTTGATTGCAAACCATCAGTAAACTAACTCCAACTAACCCCGCTTTTTTTTTTTTTTTTTTTTTTTTTAAATAAATGCACCACAAGAGAACTCTTTTTCTTCTGTTTCTTTTTTCCCCCTTTTCTTTTTTTGTTCTCCCCCCCTTTTTAAATACTCCATGGGAACTTTTTTATTTTTTTCTTCTTTCTTATTTTATCCTCTGGAGTGGACCCCGAAGGAATCTGGACCACCTTTTGGCAACGTCAGGTGGGTCAGAGTCTCGAATTTGAGACAATTCGAGCACAATTGGGACTGGACCCACCTTCCCTTGATGTGGGTGAGTACCCAGAATAATCTCTTCAGGTGACTAATGCTTCTGGGTAGCCAAGCAGCCAGACAACAGAACACACAAACCTACATTACTCACATATCTGGCCCAGTTGCAGTGATACTGTTCTTCAAAGAGATGTGGAGTTGAGCCGACGTTCTAGGAGCTGCCCTTTACAAAAATATGTCCACATGTTATATAGCAATGGCCAAAAAAAAAAACAACCCCTTCCCATTTCACCCATCTATTTAGTCTTAACGTTTGTCCAGTTCTTCCTTGAATTTATATAAGCTATCAGCTTCAACAATGGCAGATGGAAGTTTGTTCCAGCAATCAACCACCTGCTGGCTAAAAGGCAAATTTCCACACAACACAATCTATTCTACAACTGTCTTTCCTCAATTTGGATTCATGTCCCCTCAGGTGAGTAGTCTGAGCAAGATGTAGAATCCCATCAGCATTGAGCTTGCTCAATACATTCAAGGCCATATACAACTCAATCAGTTCACCTCACAGGTGCCTAGTCTCCAGATGCTGCAAACTTCATATCTGACTGCTTAAAAAAAAAAAAAAGTGCAACTTGTGAAATGTTTATGGATCTTTCTAGAACAGGATATGATCTAGTCAAGGAGGATGTCTTTGTATGCGCTAGGTGCCAACTCAGTGTTTTGTGGGCATGTCTGAGAGCTTGAAGACTAGTAGTAGAGGCATGATGCAAGAAAGCAAGCTTATGTACCATCAATCAAAAAAACAACAACATTTCTCACATCCATTCCCTCCAAAAAGTTTGTTGTCCAGTTCTTCCTTGAATTTATTGAAGCTGTCAATATGGCCCATCAGGTTTGTAATCTGAACAAGAGAAAAAAAATACCATCAGAATTAAACCAGCTCAACCCATTCAAGGCCTTATAAACCTCAATCAGATCACCTCGCAGTCGCCTAATCTCTAGATGCTGCAATTCACAGAACTTAAGCCTTTCTTGGTAAGAGGCCCCCTTCGATCCACTCACCAATCTTGTTTCCCTTCTCTGCACTCGCTCAAGCAACTTTCTGCGACCAGTCTAATCTTCTGAAAGCTTCCTAAAGGGCAGTAGTAAACAACTTTGAAGATATTGTGTCTCCTTGTCAAACTCCTTTCTCAATTTTAAATTTACTACTGTCTTTGTCTAGTCTAATAAAGGAGGTAGCATTCTCACATATTTTCTTCAAAATCATAATATATTAATGCTTGTTCTACTTTTCTATGCCTTGTCTTTCCAGTGCCCAAAACATTGCCTTATGCTGTATGGAGTCAAATGCCTTTTCACAATCCACAAATGCCAGGCATAATGGTGTTTTATATTCATTTGCTTTCTCCATTAGCTGTGACATTACGTGAAGGTGATCCATAGTTGAGAATCCTGTCCTAAAGCTAGATTGCTCTTTCAGTTGATTCTCATCAAATATTCTTTCTAATCTGTTGTAATGACCCTTGTAGATGTGGGATAACAAGCTAATTGGTCTATAATTTCCAATTTATGATTAATCTCCTTTCTCATGCAGCAAAACTATGATTGCATTATTCCACTCCTTAGGCGTCACACCTTTTCTAATACATTTTGTGAAGAGTCTTGCCAGTTTTTGTGCCATGTCTCTTCCTCCCAATTTTAACAACTGTACAGTAACTTCATCTTCCCCTGGAGCTTTCTAATTCATTTTCTTCAACGCATGTTCTACCTCATCAGGAAGGATATCAGGTATGTTGTATGTGTTACTAATTTGCGATCCATCTTCCCCACTGCTGGCATTATTCCATCGCTCCTTGTATAACTCTATAGTAGTCGTCTGCTATTTGAATTATGCCTCCTCTTCTATTTATAAGTACACAATCGCTATTCTTCAGCTTCAGTATCACTTGTCTTTCTTTATTACTGCTCATGGCTGCTGATTTAAATCCTTTGTTTTCCCTTAATGCTTGTTCTACTTTTCTGTCAAATTTTCTCATGTCCTTTCTGAGTCTCTTTCTAATGTCTTTGCATAACTCAGTATACTAAATTTTCTCCTTGTCAGTGTTTTTTTTGTTCTTCATTTGTTGTCTTCGGTTCATCATGACAAGTGTTTCTTGACTAATTTTTTCTTCTTTGGATTTCTTTTTACCTATAGGTTTCTTAGGCTTTATCACTCTTTTAGAAAGTTGTATTCCTCATTGATATTTTGGTCCTGAGCAGTCTGCAGAAGCTCAAACTTATTCTTAAGTTCCAGTACATACTGCTTTTTCTCCTCTTCTGTTATCTCAAAGACCTTTGTATTATTTACTCAAGTCAGTTTTTTTTCCTTTCTTTTCTTACATCTATATTAAGTGTGCATCTTACCATTCTGTGATCACTTCCAATATTTACCTTGTTCAGGACAGTAACATCATTCACGATATGTCTTCTGTTAGTGAGGATGGAGTCAATTTCATTATTGTTAATCCATTTGGGCTCTTCCATGTCCACTTTCTGTTCACCCTTTTTTTGGAAAAAAAAGGATTCATTACTGACATTCCTCGAGATTCTGCCAATTCCACAAGTCTTTCACCGATTCCAAAATTTCCTATAGTTCCCCTTTCTGCACTGTTTTGTCTCTTTCCAACCTTAGCATTGAAGTTCCCCATATTTCCAAAATTTGATCTTTGTCTTTTATGGATAGACAGTGTTTAAAAATATGAGGGCTGTTCAATAAAGAATGATCATAATTTTTCACGAACAAAAGTACCGCTTGCTGTTTCTAGCTGAGCTGCAGAATTTAAGACCAAACCAATCTGCATCATATAAAATGTGCAATTGACTCGTGCACATGTGACTTTGGTGGTTGGTCAAGTTTATGCACATTCAGTTTCACTTATGTAACAATGTGAATGTGACATACAAGGAACAGTATGCTACTCTCAGAATTTTTCTACCATCAGCTGAAGCATATGAAATGTTAAGAGGCTTATGGTGAATCTATGCTTGCATATAGCACAGCTCGCAGGTGGTTTAGAATGTTTAAAGATGGACACTATTCAATCACAAAAATCGCAGTCCTCAAGCTCCAACCACTGCTGTCGCTACAGAAACTGTAACAACTGTTTCTGTAATCTTGAGAGAAGAAAAATTGCTTCCACCTTGTTTTTGAAGAATGGCAGAAACGTGGGAGAAGTGCATTTCGTCAAATGGGGACTACTTTGAAAAGGATCATCAAAATACGAATGATTAATAAAAAAGGTATGTTGCAAAAAAAAATTATGATCATTCTTTATTGAACAGCCCTCATAATAACCACTCCACCTTCTCACCAAGTTATCCAATCTGATAATAGTGAATAATAGATGCTCAAGCCCATTGTTTAGAATGTCAAAGGTGAGTCAGGTTTCGGGTGGGATTAAAAATTGAAAAATTTTTCAATTAATTGAAAAATCTGACACCTTGCAAGAGCAAGGTGTCAGAGACAGAAAAAACTAAGGTACAACTTTTTGAGACAGTGGCTACTGCTTGTATGGGTTTTACTATAGAAAGAAGTCATGATTATGGAAAATTGCAAATTTAGTAATGGATCTAAATTATTGTATCTAATCATCATCGTTTGTGAATAATGATTCAATACAATAACAGCAGGACAATTTAATTGCTATACCCAGTTTTTTTAGAAGCCCTGCAACCAAGTCTGTTTTATTGTTGAAGAAAGCTTCTGCCCAGGACTCAAACAAAAGAGATACAGGTTGTATAGATCGGGATAGTGAGAGATTAGATTAGAGGCACGATATGAAAGGGCTTCAAAAGTAAGGTTCAATATCTATCTTCATTAGTTCTTGGGGCCCAGACTACTGGTTGCTATTCCTCAAGTGCATGACTTGGCTTTTTGCTGCTTTAAAACATGGTTGCCACTTTTCTGGTCATCCTCAAAGCCTATCCTGGTTATCTTGAAGGAGCGCACTCTTTGGTACCAGTCATTAGCTACTCTCCAATCATCCCCATCTGCAAATTCTGACATCATTCACTCTAACCTTCGGTTAATGCCATTTGTGAAAAATCACAAGTAGAAGCTCAGATAAATCATTCTTAGAGGAATCCTCAAAGATAAACCTTTGAGGATTCCACTTCTAATATTAGACCAATGTGAAGAGTAACCATTAATCACAACTCTGCTTCCTGTCCTACTACCCTGTGATCCATAGCTTAGAATCATACCTATGATTTCAACATGTTCTAGGTCATACAGTAACCTCTTGAGAGACAAGTCAAGTGCTTTGCTAAAATCCAAATAAAATGGATGTTGAAACTGTTTCCTACATCCAACTCATGAGTAATTGTGCCAAAATAATTAAACAGATTAAAACCTGATTTTCCTCTAACAAGGATATTGTCAAGCTTTCAGAATTCCACTTCTGTCTAAAATGTACCTGTATTCACTATCACTGCCTCCATGATTCTCCCTACCAGACTAGAAGTGAGACTAGACCAGTCTGTAGTTAATTAATTCTTAGAACTGCTTATGTATTGGCATTATAATGGAACTCTGCCAATCTAGAGGAATTTCTCTCAAGTCCACTGATTCCCTCATAATTAACCTAAATAGTTCAATACACCCTCTTGCTGCCTCCTTCAAAATCATGGGCCATTAACTCCAGGAGTCTTACCTGCTTGTTAAACATTCAAGCCTGTCTAATGAACAATCTGTAATTTCAGTATTTCTAATTTCATAGGGATCATCCTCATTTGCACACTATCCCAATACTGAAGGATCTATCTTCTGTAAATAATGATGCAAGTAGCTGTTCCATTCATCAGCAACATCTGGTGTTATCTGAGATTTTACCCCACACATGAAAAACTCCTTGTCCCCATTCTTTTTGATAACCTAACCTTTTCTATAGTACTGTTACAAGTAGCTGTCAAAGGCTTCAGTAGTTTTCATTGCTCTGCAACTGTCCTGTGCCATCTTTTTCTGCTGTATTTGAATGGCCAGCTCTGTATTCATCCATAAATAATCTTTTATTCCCACTATGGCAGGTGCCATGGTTACAAGCATCCTCCTCATGCTATATTTTCTTAATGGTTTATACACTCAGTGACCATATTGCACAGTACAAAAAACCAAACAGCTTATGCTAGAGTAGTGATAATTTGCATCTGGTCATGCAAGTCAAAGGAATATAGTAAAAATATCAGAGTTTCAAAAGGGCACATTTGTGGCTAGTGTGTTGGGTGCTTCCATATCAGAAATGGCATGCCCTGTCAGTTGCTCATAGACCACTGTGGTTGAGGTGTACAAAGAATGGTATAGAACCACCTCCTTCTGACAGAACTGTAAAGGTTTACACAAGGTGTATATTTGTGGTGAGCAAAGGGTGCAGCACATTGTATGGGCTCTACAGCACATCACTGTGCAACAGTTGACAGCACAATACAATAATGAGAATGCAAGAACAATATCCCACATTATGATACACCACACACTCAAGAGACACCCTTTCCTCACTGATGATCTTTAATAACACGTTGGTTGGACACTGGAAATGATTGTGCTGGTCAGATGAGTCCAAATACTTGGTGCAACACGTATGGTGTTGCTTTCACCATACCCCCATGTATGGCAGGTGCCATGGTTACAAGTCCATGGACTGATCATGCGCGGTACTCACTATCTAGGCAGGTGGTGATGGTTGCTTAATATGGAGCACATTTTACTGGAAAAAACTAGGACCACTGGTGCATATGGACAAATGTTTCACTGGTAAGGTCTACCAGCAGCTGTTAGGAAACCATGTGCACCCTGACATGTTGCTTTTTTTTTTTTTTTTTTTTTTTCAGGCAGAAATGGGACCTTCCAAGATGATAATGCATTGTATCATCTGATCTGACCTGCACTGTGCACAAGCAGTTTGAGGAGCACAGTGAAGATATTGCTCATCTTGATTAGCCTCCAAATTTGCCTGATCTCAATCCAATTAATCACCTGTGGGATGTTTTGGAATGGGAAGTGAGGTGTATGAACACGCAACTGTCATCTATTCCAGTACTGTGGAAGGCCTTACACAGTATTGGAATATTGTGGAAGGCCTTACAGGCAGCATGGCTGCAGATCCTGACAGACATATAGCGGAGTCAGTGCCTAGATGAATATCAGCTATTATCCATGTGAATAGTTGTTAGCATGGTATTAGGTAGGTAGTCATAATTCAGTAATTACTCAGTGTGTGTGTGTGCGCGTGCATGCATACACATGCATTAATAGCTTCTGTGACTATTCTTGGTCACATAATTCCATATAGCATCTTGGTCTATCAATAGTCCCTTTTCTTGAAATTAAACCTCATCCTTTTTTTTTACTTTTAACAGTTGACTCTTTCATCTTCCACTACAGACTATATGATCACTTCCTGCTAATGGTTCATGCATCTCAAGTCTTATGATATCATCTGGTTCATGGAAAAGAATCAGGTCTAGAATATTCTTATCCCTAGTATTTTTTATAACATGCTGATGCAAATAATAATCAGTTTATTTAAATATATTTTAGAATACAATTTCTTTAGAAACTATTCAAATAAAAGACTGTGTAATAATGTGAGAAAAGAAGCAATTTAATAAACTTCAAATTAACATTGTATTTTGTTAATAAAAGATTTAACTGCAGTCGTGAAATGAACATATTTATTAACTATGAATATATACAGCAAGTAAAAAGTACCTTCAAAACTTTGTAAGCCTATAACTTGTGTGTATTTTGGAAAGTCAGTGTCCTGCAATATCTGCTTTAGCATGTCAGGTACTACTAACGATGCATCTAATTAGTTTGGCCATGGTATGCATACAAGTTCCTCCTGTCAAAATGGAATGCATGAGGGGTGATAATTTAATTCGCAGACTGGTGCAAGATTTTGTTTACCATGTGAACTTTCCATAACTGCTGTTACATGCACTCTCCCTGATTGTTACTGAGCAGACTGTGTGTGCATGCCAGTACTTGTAGAACTAGTGTTGCGTGAAGTTTTTCTTAGCTGCATGTAACTGATGATCGTTTGGAAGCAAATATCACATCAGACACAGATTGAACAGCAATATGCGATTCGTTATTGCGTTGGATGGGGCTTAAATGCATCGGAAATAGTTAAAGAGATGAATGAAGCATATGGTAATAATGGGTGTCTTGGTAGGACAGCCATATTCCAGTTTGACCGAACTTTCTGGCGTGACCAAACTTTCCGGCAAGACGTAGTTTCTCTGTCAAGACAATGCCAGGCCCCATATGGCTAATATTGTGCAGGCAGTGATCGCTGCCATAGGTGCTGCCACCCCCCCCATTCACTGCACTTAGTCCCATGTGATTTCTTCCTGTTTCCACATCTGAAGAAAGCTCTGAAAGGCAAGCATTTTGTGTCCAACACAATGATGCTCGCAGAACCATAATGGAAGCAGTCTTTTTCAGTCTTCAGA
Source organism: Mastigoproctus giganteus (assembly GCF_048544385.1). Classification (NCBI taxonomy): domain Eukaryota; kingdom Metazoa; phylum Arthropoda; class Arachnida; order Uropygi; family Thelyphonidae; genus Mastigoproctus; species Mastigoproctus giganteus. The sequence goes on along the minus strand of NC_143577.1, from coordinate 24,992,030 downwards.
AAAATGGCTTGCAAGAAGCACAATGTGTGGGTACGATGGTGGCAAAAGTGTGTGTGTGTGTGTGTGTGTGTGTGTAAAGTTCAAGGGAGAGTATTTAAAGAAGGAGAAATCCACAGAAGATTCAGATGATGACAATTAAGATAAGATCTTGCACCAGTCTGCAAATTAAATAATTACCTCTCATATTTCAAGTTTGACTGACAACAGGAATGGGGGGAGAGAGAGCAAACTGCACGTTATGTGGGACAGTCAGAATTATTTATCCTCACCTAGAAATATTCAAGGTATTTGGACACACACACACACTTGAGCTAATATATACTTGTTTTACTAGAGCAAGAATATGGTGAGAGGGGATATGTTAGAGAAGGTTGAGGTCCAATCTGCTATAAAATTTCACTACAAAAACAAATCCATGAGATGAAAGATGTATGAGGACTGCCCATCAATCATATGATGACTGTAAAAAATTGGAAAAGACAGTTGGGTATAGGCAATGCAATGTGCACAATGACCAAAGAGAAGGAAGACCCATCTCAGCCACAGATCCTGCCATTGTGGATAAAGTGGAACAGCTAGTCCTTGAAGACAGATGCAAGACTGTAAATTTTATAGCAAATCAAGTGAACCTGTTTGCACAATAATTCACAAGTTCCTGCACGTGTCTAAGGTGGCAGTCTGATGAGTTCCAAGGTTGTTGGCACTCCTCAAAGGTAAGCCTACAGGAAATCTGTTCTGCACAATTATTGGAGCTTTGTAAAGAGAATGGTGATTTTTTTTTTCACTGAACTGTGATAATTGATGAATGCTGGGTACATTGCTATGACACAGAAATAAACCAGATGAGCAAACAGTCAAAACATTTACCTTCGTCAGCTCCCCCAAAACCAAAGGTCTGCCTATATAGGTCATGTTGTCAGTCTTCTGAACCTCTAAAAAAAGGTATTGTTCTTACAGATCACTTCCCCAAAAGGCAAGATATCTGGGGAACAGAAATCTCCTGGGAAAGTTAAGCAAGGCCATCAGGTTGAAGAAACACGGGAAGCTATCCAAAGGGGTCCACCTTCAAGCTGGTAATGCTCCTGCTCACAAGGCTTCTTTCACAGCAGGCTTTGTAATCAGGTGTACTTTTGAAAAATATGCAGCATCCACCTTATTCTCCAAACTTCCTCTTCCCTAAAACGAAGAAACCATTAAAAGGCTGCCGATTTCAGCCTTAAGTTCTATTCAAAAGGTCTGAAAGAGCTTATCCACAGATGGGAAAAGTATAGCTCTAGAAGGTGGCTACATAGAGAAGGATGAAACTGTCATCTAAGTTTCAAATCCCTAACTCAAATATTTCTAGGTGAGGCTAAATACTTATTGACTTCCCCTTGTATATATAAAAAATGTAATATGACAACTGATAAATATCAAGTATTCTTTGCAGTTAGTCTTTGTATTAAGTTCTTTTACAACAGAACCTGTCTGTTTAACAGTTTAATTCACTTTTTATTATGCATATCTTTGTTATATTAATTAAACATAAAATTATAATTTCATATAGGCCCTAAAACCCCAGAAAAGACATTTATGGCCTTATTTTAAACTGATAACCTTTTATTTTAAACTGAAAAAGGATTCTCCTGCTCCTATGCTTATCTTTGGTGACACTCCAATTTCTAAGCAAAATGATATATATCTCTTTTGGGGATTACCCTGACTTCTAATGTCTCTTGTCACAAGCACATTACAAATATTGCTTCCTCTGCATCTAAAAAACTTGGTTTTCTCTTTCGCTCTCTGCGTTACTTTTCTTCCAAACAGCTGCTCACTCTGTATAAATCGCAAATCTGCCCTACCATGGAATATTGTTCCCACATCTGGGGTGGTGCCCCCAAAACCTCTCTCAGACTTCTTGATTCCATTCAGAAGAGGGCAGTTAGGTTAATTAACGATTCATCTCTAACAGAGTCTTTCCACTCGCCTGTCTCATAGATGTATTGTTTCTGCTGCATGCCTCTTCTACAGATACTTCCATGGGCACTGTTCTTCTGAATTGGCTTCTATAATCCTGCTCTCTTTCAAAAACAGTCCGAACACATGCAGCCACCAGCCAACATCCATTTACTGTCCAACTTCAAACTCACCAAACCAACTTTTCATCTTCCTCGTTTATTCATTCAACTGCCGTTTCCTGGAACAACCTTCCTTCATATGTATTTCCTGAAAATTAGTCTGCAGAAGTTCAAATCTAATGTCAACAAATATCTTCTTTCGTCTTCTCCACCTCCAACCCAAGCACTGTACTAAGTATTATAGGTTCTAATACCTCTCGTGTTTGGGGTTTACACAAAAAAAAAAAAAAAAAAAAAAAAAAACTTAAACCCAAATTACGTGGCACCCCGGTTGAAAACCTTAACCCCCTTTCCACACAAGGATGGTAGTCTCCAGTATACTATGTGCAGTATCTTGTGCTTTGCACATGGGAATATATCCAGAATTACTAACAGTCATTGGAGTGGATGGTCTTGGCCATTATGCTCCCCACATCCGAATCCTCATGCCTTTTTCCTGTGGGGGTTAAGATAATATTTACAGGAATAAGCCACATACTACTGAAGAATTGAGAGAAAATATGTGGAGGGCATCCCTGAAGGAACACTGGCTTCAGTTATGGTAAACTTCAGTTGACATTAGAAATGAGCTTGGATGTACAGAAATCACATACAAAGGGTACTAGGAAAGTTTTGCAATATGACGCAACAATGAATCACAGGAAGCTGCTTGTTGCTGCATGTTGAGACATGTTCATACGTGCATAGTAGCCGCCGCGTCAAGTCGATGGGCTCAGTTATTCATTAGTAGTGAGAGTGTAAAGTGCTTGCGATGGCATCGTGGTCACGAAATGAGATAAGGACAGTTTTGCGGTATAATTTCGTGCGTGGTTTAACCATAGACCAGTGCTTAGAAGAAATGACTCTTGCACTAGATGATGATTGTCCACATCGTACAATGATATTCAGGTGGTATAGAGAATTCCAAAGGGGAAATTTCACTCTGGAGAATTCTGAGAGGCCACGAACGTCAGTTACGGAGGAAAACGTTACTGCTGTGAGGAAAATGCTTGACGAAAACAGGTGAGTGACCTACCAACAGATAGAGGATACTTTGGGCCTAAATGCACCAGCAATTCGTTCGATTCTGCAAGATCATTTGCACGTGAAGAAACTTTGTTCTCTCTGGGTGCCGCATCAACTGACTGAAGAGCAGATGACACGACGTGTGACTTGGTGCCGGGAGATGTTAAAAAAGTTTGATAAGGGACAATCTCGGTATGTGAACAACATCGTGACAGGTGACGAGACTTGGCTGTACTATTACGATCTGCCGACCAAGGCTCAAAACAAAGTTTGGGTCTTTGATGATGACGACACACCCGTAATTGTCAGAAAATCCCGATCTGTAAAGAAGAAAATGATAGCTGTATTTTTCAAATCGAGTGGAATTGTGGAATGTGTCGTTTTGGACACGCAGAAGACAGTCACAGCTAAGTGGTATACTGAACAATGCCTGCCTAAAGTCATTGGATCTATGAAGAACCTGCGGCCAAAGTCAAGAATGGACACCTGGTACCTCCATCACGATAATGCTGCAGCTCACCGCGCTAAAGCCTGCACCGAATATTTGACCACAACAGGACTGAAACTTCTCGAGCACCCTCCCTACAGTCCAGACCTTGCTCGCTGCGACTTTGCACTGTTCCCGCATGTGAAAATGAAGCTAAAAGGGAGGCGGTTTTCCAGTGATGAGGACCTTCTACGGGCTTGGGACAACGAGTGTGCTTTACTCCCTAGTGAAACTTGGCAGAACTGGTTTAAAGATTGGTTTCGGAGGATGGAGAGGTGTATTGAATGTAGAGGAAATTACTTTGAAAAAATTAAATAAACAAAGCTGTATTGCAAAACTTTCCTAGTACCCTTTGTATTGAATATATTTCTACTTGAATAATAAGCTCCCACATATTGGTATCTAATGATGCCAAGATATAGCATTTCAAAACTGTCTTTTATAGATGACTACCTGTAACATAAGGAGTTTCCAGTCAGAAACAGCAAGATGTTAATCACACTCAATTCCAGCTTGTCAAAAACATAAAAAGAGCATTTGTAAAATGAATTTAACAGTTGATCTGCTTGCCTTTCAAATTAGCATTAGCAAGGGCACATGATGCAAGAAAGCAAGTTTATATAGCATCAGCCAAAAAAAAACACCCTTATTTCATCCATCCCCTCACTCCAAATGTTTGTCAAGTTCTGCCTCGACTCTATCAAATAACTCAGACCAGTAAATACGTTTTTGATCGCTTTTATCTCTGCCCCCTTCCCCACAGGGTTCCAATGGTTACATTATCAATATTATCTCTTCCAATAATATTAGTTGTCTGACCAATGGGAATAAATATTCTTACCTCTAGCTATATGAAAATATAAGCATAACAAATGCTCAATTTTTTTCTTAATATACATTCATTCGGAAAATGTTCCTGCGTGTATTTTTCTAAAATATTTTTCGTAGCAAGTCTTCCTATATGTTCTATGGAGAGATAGCAAATTTTACTATCACCAGTCTTCTGAGTTACAGCTGCTTTGTGCTTGAATGCATATGTTGAGAAACAAAGTGTTTCTTATTTTTTGTACATTTTACAGAACACCACACTGCTGGTAGATAATAGTAGTAGGAGTAGTGACAAATGATGCAGGAAAGCAAACTAATTTAGCATCAGCCAAAAAAAAAAAAAAACCTACACAGTTCTTCCATCCATACCCTCAAAGAACTTGTCTAGTTCTTCCTTGAATCTATTCAAACCATCCACTTCCACAACAGATAATAATAAAATTCTTTAATAAATTAACTGGTATACATTTTTGATTCCCTGTACAGATAACCAGAGGAATCTTACGAAACATTCACTATACAAGTGACCAATCACAAAAATACAAAGTTCAGCTACAAATTAACCATTAAAGACAAAATGTCTGAACAGGGAATTAATCTTAATAAAAAACAGGACTGCAAATTAACCATAATATAAAATGACATCGGCATACTAGGACCGGCACTTGCAAACCTGTCCTTTACATACAATAAGATAGCCCAAGGTGTCATCTCGATATGACTTGCCAATTGACCATAGGTCCAAGTTGATGTTGAGAGTGTCCAAAGTCACATTTGGGAAGTGTCTATTGAAAGTCTTGAGCACAAAGGGGGGGGGGTACTGCAAAAGTGTCTTCTTGGCAAATGCCAACCAACCAGGTTCCAGATGTTCATATGATCATGCTTAGATGAACGCAGATGAAGGAATGCCTTTATTTTCCACATGTGGGCTCTGTGGAAATATACAGTATTGCAGGTTGGAGCATAGTAGAGATTTGGATGTCGTGTAGCTCTGGCGATACCACCTGTTGGCCCACTTCAGCACCCAGAATTCTAGACCCCACAGTTTGAGGCCTGTGGGAGGTGCGGCCAACCAAACTTCCACAGCATAGGAGATCATGCTACTGAAATACACTGAGGTATTTACTGATTATTTGTTTATTGGGAGTTCAGCATAAATCTACTTTTATTCCCCAGAAGGCTCACAAGGCTTTGGCATGCTGGGCTTGGATTTGTTGTTTAAAAGTGAGATTCACATCTAGGATTACACGTAGGAACTTGACACTGTCTGTGGGAGTCAGAACCTTTCCTGCTAATTCCAGAAGTAAGGCATCAGCGGATGTCATGTGACTTGGAGAAAAGATGAGATAGCTTGACTTCTGGGGATTAACTGAAAGACCAAAAAATTTGGCATATTGGCAGAAAGTATTAAGGTAGTTGTTTAAAGTTTCTGAGAAGGTTTATCATTCTTGTGGATCAACAACCTGGCATTTGCATGGCAAGTAACACACAATATCATCATCATACAACAAGAACGCTGGAACTTGATCCATAAGTGAAATGAATATTGCAGCGAATAGCAGAGCTGAGAGAGAACTACTTTGTGGGATTCCTACTTCTGTGCTTTTACAGACTGCTGTTATTACACGTGAAGTGGAGAATTCTTGTATGTAAAAAAAAAAAAAAAAAAAAAAAAAAAAACGGAAGCATGTTCCAACAATCAACCACCTGCTGGCTGAAGGCAAACTTTCACACATCCATCCTGCAACCATCCTTCCTCATTTAATTTAAATTGCCATCCACATTCAAGGCCTTAAACATCTCAACCAGATCACCCTGCAGGTGCCTATTCTCCAGAAGCTGAAATACCCGAATACCAAGTTGTTTAAGTTATTTGGTCAGTTTAGTGTTGTAATGAAAACAGAAAAATTACTGTTAAAGTAAAAAGGTGCTGGATTAAAATAAATGGCCAAGTAAGCCTGGCACTCATGTGGAATGGAATATCAGTAAACAAGAACAAACCACGGGGCACTTAACTGGTATTTAAAGTTTAAATTGTATTTCTCGTACTGCAATACTAGTTAAGAGTAAATGTGGAGAATATAACAGCTCTCCAGCTCCATGTTTGTTACTTACAGTATTTAAAAAAAAAAAAAAAAAAAAAAAAATTTCCGAGAACTTGGAAAATACACTCACTATATTAAATCAAGTAAGCAAATAAAATAAAACTTGAATGTTCATTTAATCAAGAAAAATAGTGGCTTGTGATTTATACCAATATGTATACTAGTTCATCATATGAATACATTTCCTATCTATTACTGCTTTTACATTTTACCAGAAAATTTGCATATGTTCAAAAAACAGAGAAAAATAATGGAAGAAAATGCAATTTTTCCCCTCTCAAAAAATACGAATACACAAATTTATAGCATTTTGCTTGATTGCCATGTTAAAGCATGGTAATAAGGCTCAGCAGCATAAATTATTTTCTGTCTCTTAATTTACAGTTTTCTTTCATTAATTTAGAAACCAGTGTATTTACATATTTTAGTTATATTAATAGTCAGAAGATGATTAATGAATGAAATATGAATTTTCATATTTCACAATGGAGTATACATTACTTTTTAGCCATCAATCACTTCTAAAATACATCTGGTTGATTTGCCAATTAAGAAATTATACTGTATCAAAATACAACACATGGACAATCAAGTAAGCTAAGAATAATCTATAAAATCATTGCACTAAATAGCAGGAAATGAAAATCAAAATTAATCTTTGTTAAAAATCTTAATAGATCATCATAAGTAATTATGCAGACTTAAGCAATCAGTCACTTTCAATGTATGCCCTTCTGAAAAGATTTCTTTTTGTCTGCACATCAGTCAGTCAGTCATTTGGAATTCTCGACTTCAACAGAAAACCCAAGGGAAAAAATATATATTCTTTTAACTTTAAAAGCACCTTAAAAAAATAAACAAAATTCTCTAAGCATATGCCAATGGGTTAGTCGACCTCTCACACAGTGTGGGAAACAGAACATCATACAGATCCTATCTTCTCCTCCATGCACAAAATAAAAAATAGCATTATCACTATTCTGGTATCGTTTTATCATCTGATCTTGTAACACAGAATTCTAGTAAACATATTTCGTCCTCTCTGTACTAGTCACTTTAACGTGTACATAATTCAAAACACCACGCGTTGTAGTCCGAGACATCAGCAGCACCTGTTGTAAGCACGTATCCAATGAAACGTATGATCGTTCTTATTGCAAGGCTCCTTTTATTGCTTACACTTTATATCATACTCATCATGATAGCAAACTCCAAATCCATAACAACGATTCCTAGTCTTTTCTGACAACCCATAAGGCCACGTACTTGACCGGATTGGGCCAGATTTCCCATAAAATCACAAAAATTCAGCCAAGTTACATCAGAAGTAAATAACTGTCATTTGTTAGTTTTCATTCACTGCTAAACTGCCATTATTTCTTATTTTCATTTGTATATACGCTAGTGCAGTTCAAACAAATGCGAGATCGCTGGGACAGTTACAAGGTTGCGACCTACGCGGCGCTTTGCAACTGGATTCTTAACCCAATTTGCTGTTTGGCCTACGATCAACTGTTCATACGGAACCAACATTTTAGGCTCTCTCACACACACATTATTTGCAGCTAACTTTTCACAATCATTATTTTATGACTTATAATAAATAATCAAAGATAAATATGACGCTTCTCAATCACCACCGCAGAAGCCTCTCTTCATCAAAGGGACAAACGGGAAAGGAAAAACTGGTTTACAAGTTAGGCTTAGCAGTGGTATTTAAAATATCGCATTCATTAATTCATAAATTTATTTTTTTAGTATACATGATATATATTAAAAATCAGTATAGAATTATTACCTGTGCAACTTCCACCCAAAATATATACAAATCCGTGCCTCAAAGAGGCACAAAGACCCTATCGTCTTCACCGCACTCAAAACCCCCTTTCGCTTCCAAGCCGATTTTGGACGCCATTTATTCTCAGCGTAGCACGCGCCAGCTTCCCATTCAACAGCGCCCTCCATTGACAGATACCTTAACCATATTCTTTAATAACAGTACTGTACTTTAACATCCAACAATCCAGTTCTTATTCCTGAAGCGAATTTCCTGTTCGAATTATGCGGAAGAAGACCAGATGAGTTTGACTAGGCTAACATGGAGACATACTGCCAAAAATGTCCATATATATATATATTTTTTTTTTTTCATACTACCAGTATAACCAATTCCTTGGCTTTTACTGAGCTGAAGAAGCCTATCGGAAGCAAAAAAAAAAAAAAAAAACCCGAGTTGGTATCACTATATGCATATCAATTATCGGGTGAATGCACTTCTCAAACCTCTGCTTTTCCGAAATAATATGGGCCAAGGACAAACTGGAGCACAAAACTTGTATTATAACGAACTATAATATAATTCTCTTTAGGAAAATGCAAAAAACACAAGCTAAACATTATAGAATATCGAAAATATAAGCTTTCTTTAGTTTCAAAAATTCGTTATTCATTTGATAATAAATTAACACTTGGCACACGATTGCAGCTTTTTTTTTTTTTTCCAGGAAATGTGGATGTGACCTATTTGTATTCACTTTCCTTATAACAATTATATCTCTGAATGTTGTTCCATGACATATATTATCTGTGTAAGGATGTATACACCAATTTAAATGCACCTAATAAATTCAGTATGAAATGCCTACATCCTTGCAATTATTTTATGTTGTGGTCATTTTCTTCCAGTTTTATTTTTTTTTTTGTATAAAAAATTGATGATATTAATAATTAGGTGTTATTCATTTGTTTGCTGTAGCATGTTTACTAATTAAAATGTATATATTTTTTATAATTATGGTAAATTATCTCATCAATTTTTTTAAAATTTTTTTCTTCCCATCAGCAACCTATAAAAAATAGTGTAAGATGCTAGAACAGCCCCCCCCCCAGGAAAAATACCCAATTGGGCAACCCTTTTTTATAACTTTTTAATAGCTGTTAAGATGCAGGATCCTCCTTACACGGGGAATGGGCCCAAGACACCTAAATCCCCATACTCCCCCATAAAAGAAAAAAATAATAATAAAAAATACTAGAGAAGTTTATAGCTACTTTTCACATGACATTAAGCAGGCCCAATAAACATGCTGGTGAGGTAAGTACAGTCACTAAAAACAGTTTTCTCCAACTGTTTTCAGTAAAAGGCTAATTTAAGTGTAGGTGTTTTCCTATAAAGGTTATTGTGTTTTGATGACAGTAAGTATAATTAGATATTAGAAAAACAAAAGGTGGCTCAAGTCCACCCACTAGGCCTTCTCTTCCATAGCTTTAGTAGAGTAGGAAGTCAAATAGTGACCTTGAGCTACCTGTTATTTTTTCGGTCCCTGCCAAAGTTTTACAGGTTCTTAGGCATCAATCACGCTTTAATTTCATACCAGTAAGAATCAACAGGTTTTTTAAGTTAATAAGGTATAGTGTACTACTTATATATTTATAAAATGGAACAGGAGGTAAATGCTTATACATTATGAACATTACATTCTCATTGAAATGAATAATTTTTATGTGAATAATGTTATTCTTTTTGCCGCACTTTCACAAAGTTGTATCATTTGATACTTCTGCCTTTGCCAAAGATATCTTAATCTGAATTATACATAACAGGGAGAAACCCAATTAGAATGAGTTTTTTCATTAATTTATTTATATTTATATAATGCACTAATTATTTCTCAATAATTAGTGTATTATATATAACATAAAAGATTTGGATTAAAAATTGAAATAACTTTTAGTTTACCTCATGTAATAAAGCTCAAAATCATCAGGATTATATTTAAGATTTATTGAAAACAGACTATACTGCGTTGTTCTTTTTATAATTTAGATTAATTTAATATTTCAATAATACATTTAACTGCCTAGAGATTTGGAACTCTTTGCTGCCTCTTCTATGATAAAAAATATAATACCATAACATTAAAAAATTAATAATGTTATGGTCCAATAGCATTATATCTTCTTTCTAAGAACACGATTATATTCTTAGCTGTCTCTTAAACTGCTTTATATGGGACTATTAGCAGTTAATAACCACAGTGAAACTGAATGATGACAATATTTGGGTAATCAAGGGAAAGGGTTTTAATTGCAAGAAAGGGGATTATCATAGGCTAAGAACCTCATAAATTGCATTAATCTGGACAAAATATAGAATAAGGGAAAGTATTGTTGAGTTATGGGGAACTTTCAAGGCATTCGCCATCAAAGAAATGGAATGTATTTCTTAAAATAGTACCATACATAAGGTTAGGGAGGCCAAGGCTGAGTATGAGAAAGCAGTGACTAAGAGAACAAAGAATGGCGACAAGGAGTTATACCTGTATGTGGATACAGAAAAGAAGAAAATGCTGGTGTTGTTGATGAACTGAATAGGTATTTCAATGCATAAAAAGGTTGGTTGAGTGAGAGAAGACAGAGAGTGGTAATCAATTCACACAGCTCTTCGTAGACTAATGTTATTAGTGGTGTACCCCATGGTTCAGCGTTGGGCCCATTGTTGTTTTGTATATTTATCAATGATATTGATGAAGGTATATCAAGCGTAATCTCAAAGTTTGCAAATGATTCAAAGGTTGGCAGGGTTGTTAATGACAGTATGCTGCTGCAACAGGATCTGGAAAAGTTGGGTAGATGGGCTGACAAGTGGCAACTGAAGTTCAACATTGACAAATGCAAAGTAGTGCATATGGGTAGCAGTAATTCCAGAGTAACAACACACCAACTGGGTATTACACTCAGGGTAGTGGAGAATGAAAGGGACCTGGGGGTTATTGTGCAGTCAGATATGAAGTTTGCTGAGCAGTGCAGACTGGCTGCCATAGCAGATCATGGGGGTATTGTTAATGATATACAGGAATTTTGCTAGTAGGGAAAAGGAGGTAATTATCCCTCTGTATAAGGCAGTGGTCAGGCCATGCCTTGAGTACTGCGTACAGGTCTGGAGACCTCATTTTAGGAAGAATGTAGAGTTGCTAGAATGAGTACAGAGAAGGGCAACAAGATTGGTGAGAGGAACAAAGGGGTGTGCTTACAAAGAAAGGCTTAAGCTCTGCAAGTTGCAGCATCTGGAGACTAGGCACCTGCAAGGTAATCTGATTGAGGTGTATAAGGCCTTGAGTGGATTGAGCAGGTTGAATTCTGATGGGATTCTTCCTCTTGCTCAGATTACCAACCTGAGAGGGCATAAATTCAAACTGAGGAAAGACAGTTGTAGAACAGATGTACAGAAATTTGTCTTTAGCCAGCTGGTAGTTGATTGCTGGAACAAACTTCCATCTGTTGTTATGGAAGTTTGCTTAAATAAATTCAAGGCAGAACTAGACAAACATTTGGAACAAATGGATCAGTGAAGTGTGAAGGTTTTTTTTTTTGGCTGATGCTGTATAAGCTTGTTTTCTTGCATTGTATACCTCTACTAATGCTAACAATACATTTGGAATACTGTGTTTAGGTATGGAGACTTTATATGCAAAAATACATTGAGCTTCTTGAAAGGGTCCACCGACAGGCAGCTTGCATGGTGAGATTGGCGACCATATGACTTTGATTATGTGAACTACAGAGCTTGGCAACTCAGGCCTCCTCTAAGGTTCCCTGATGGTTGGGTGGTTATTAGGAGTTTTATGGCACATCAGCATCTAAGGCTGTTGTGTGCCAAGAAGAGACCTGATTGAGGTTTATAAGGCTCTGAGAGGGGTTAGTAAAATGAGGGCAAAATTTTCGCTGTTTTATAAAGAATTCTAGAACAAGGGGCCATAAATTCAAATTACAGGGGACGAGATTTAAACTAGATTGTAGAAGTTGAGCCTGACAGTTTGAAGAAATTCAAGGTCAACTGGATAATTACCTAACATGTAATTTGTATTTTCTTATTTACTATTTCTTTCTTTATTTTTGGATGGTGCAGCAAAAGCCTCTGATTTCCTTACACTATATGATTAATATAATACTAAAATGGATGGGTATTAATTTAATTTCAGAAATAGTGCACAAGAATTCCAAGATGGATGAAAAAAGATTTAGTGAGTTTGAGAGGAAAGAAGGCAGCAGCATGGGATAGTTATAGAGTGAAATGGGACTCAAATTAATATAATAATTATAAGTTGTAACAAAACCACAGATGGGAGTCAGGCAGGCAAAATCCAACTATATGAGAAATCTCTAGCCAAGAAGAGAATAAGAAATTTTATTTATACATAACTACAAAGAGGAAAACAGTAAACGAGAGAGGGCCTTTGTGTATACTGGAAAAGGTTCAGTAATGCTTTTCATTGATCTTTGAAGTAGCAAGTCCCTTTTTGGCTGGACAAATATCATACTAACAGACAGGGACCGGCCATCCTGAGAGTGCACTCATAGTCATTCTTTGTCTTTTTCCACTTAGCCATCCCTTTATCCATAGCAGTAACGTTCCATTAATGCCGCATTTCTTCAGTTTGTATTGGCAGTCTTTTACAGGTAACAGTATCAAAAGCCTTCCTGAAATCCAAGTATATGATGCAAAACTATTTTTTTGTATCCAGTTCCTTGGTAACTGCATCGTAGCAACCTGTCAGATTGGTTAGAAAAGACTGCCCCTTAACACTTCCATGCTGTGATTGCAGTATAATTGCATGTTTGTCCAGGTGGTTTTGCATTACTTCTTTAACCAGTGATTCCATTTATTTTCCCTGGAACAGACATTAAGCTAACAGGTCTGTAATTACTCATGTCGTCTTTTGATCCCTCATTTACAAATTGGGGAGATATTCGCACTTCTCCACTCCATAGGGACCTCTCCTGAATCCAGGAATACTCTCATAATTATGGTAAATTTTATATTATCACTTAAATAATGCTATATAATTTAAAAAGATATTGACAATTTAGGTGGAACCTTGAAACTTGTATTTGTTTTTAGTTGGACATAATGGTTTGTGTACCTCATTTGCTGCCTTCCTTAATATAATTGGATAGATTCCATCCACCCCAGTTGCCTTTTTTTTATGTCCATCTTCAACAATTTTCTTCCAGTTATCACAGTCATTTCGCATCAATAAACTTCTGGCATCCTTCCCTCAAGAATTCCTCATGTGTGAATGTAGACGAAAAATACCTATTCATTTTTTCCACAGCCTGAGTAGGATCATCAACAGTTCACCCATAGACATCAAGTGGTCCAATGTGATTCATCTCCTTCCTTCTACTGTTAATATAAGCATAGAAGTTTTTGCTGTTTTCCTTTGTATTCTTTGCTGCTAGGCTTCTCATAATGTGCTTAGCTTGCCTAGCCTCCTATGTAAGATATCACCAAGGAAGTTTTGAAGTTTACTAATTTCTCATCAGATGGTGAGTGGACTCTGTTAGCAAATATATGCCAAACCGAGTGAATAATGTATTTTGTCTAAGTGAACAGCCAAGTGATGTATGGAAGAAAACTTCTATTAAACACATAACAATGATTATTATTATTAGCCATATTGTGCAAGGAAGCCTGAGGCTTTTGCTGCACCAGCCAAAAAAAAAAAAAAAAAATTTGAGTTACCCTGCGTGTGTGTGTGAGAGAGAGAGAGTGTGTGTGGTATGGGTGTTTATTGGCGCATTAGCTGCTATGGCTATAGTGCGCCTATTCTTAGGAATATTAAAAAATAATCCAGTTTAAATTAGTTTCAGTTCTGTAGCCTATTTATAAAAGATGATACACTCCAATTTGTTTTAAAAAGCAGAAAAGTTTGTTAACATTTGCATCCTCTCCAATGACATGATGTAATGTCAATGTTTCTGAATGATTATCCATATTTTGAAGTATTGCATCTCGATGTTGTTGATACTGCGGACAGTCAATCAGAATGTGTTTGACTGTTAGATGTTCTAAGCAGTGTGGACATTGAGGAGGATCATCGCCCATTAGTAGGTGGAGGTGTGTCAGATGGGTGTGTCCTATTCTCATTCGTGTGAGTACCACTTCTTCCCGCCGCACTGTCTGATTGCTGGAATGCCAGAACTTTGGTTTTTGTTTCAGCTGGAAAAGTTTGTTATTCGTTTGGTTATGCCATAATTCTGTCCACTGTGCATGGCATGCTGCTTGAATTAAGGTATTATAATCGGGCGCTGGAATAGGGACAGAAGTTAGGTCTGAATTTGGACTTTTGGCAGATATATCAGCCACTTCATTCCCTTTTATGCCTGAATGTGCTGGAATCCAGCAAAACTTCACTAGTTGTTGACGATCATAAATCTGCAATAACAAACTCCTGATTTTCATTACAATATGGTGATTCTTTTGAGATGTATTCTGCATTGCTTTGATTGAGCTGAGAGAGTCAGTATAAACTATATATTTTGCAGATGGATGTAAATTCAAATTTTCTAGAGCTAACTGTATTGCATACAGTTCTGCTGAAAAGTTGCTATACTCGGGTGGAAGAGAAGCTGATATGATAGCAGAGGGAAACACTGCTGCTGCTCCAACAGTTGACAGAGATTTGGAACCATCCGTATATATCGGTAAGAAGTCGGCATAGGTATGAATATGGCTAGCATGGAGTTGTTGCACAGTCACTGCCGGTAGGCAATTCTTTCCCCATTGAAGGAAATAGGTATCGGAGGTCAGATGAGGAAAGGTGGTCCATGGTGGATGAGAGTAATTCTTTATCTGTTGCCTATTGTGGAGAGGAACATTCCAGTTCTGCGATATTTCAAGGAGCCGTAGGCCAGCCGGTTGGATTTTACTTGGTTTATTTCTATAGAGATTAACTAGTGGTTGATTAAAAAGGTATGGCTGAATAGGATGCAAAGGGCAAGTCTGTATTTTGGCTGCATATTTAAGTAGTAACATTTTTCTACGAAGATGCAAAGGGGGCTCATTAGCTTCAATGTATAGACTCTGAGTTGGAGATGTCCTGTATGCACCGATTGCAATCCGCAATGCATTATGTTGAATAGGATCCAGCCAGCGTAGCACACTCCTTCGGGCAGAATCATAAACTGGAGCACCATAGTCTAAACGGGATCTAATCAGTGCTCTATATAAGAGCAGCAAAGTTGTACGATCTGCTCCCCAAGAGAGGGCAGATAAAGCTCTTAGCATGTTGATCTTTTTAAGACAGGCAGTACGTATTAATTTAACATGATCTAAGAAGTTGAGCTTACTGTCCAGGATTAGTCCCAAGAATTTCATATTGCTGGCAATCGGAATGGTGGAATTTGAAATCCGAAGTTCAGGATCTGCATGCAATTTGCGTTGACAGCAAAAGTGGATCGCAACTGTTTTCTGTGGGGAAAGACGATATCCATTGAGCTCAGCCCACTTTTGAACTTTATTGAGGGACATCTGCAATTGCCTTTCGATAGATCTCATGTTCTGAGAATGGCAAGAAATAGCGAGATCGTCAGCGTAAAGGTAAGCCTCTACAGTATTTGGGAGTACTTTTGTAATGGAATCAATTTTAAGGGCAAACAAGGTTGCACTCAAAACTGATCCTTGTGGTACACCTTCTTCCTGCGAGAATGTAGCAGAAAGGGAATTTTGATATCTCACCTGGAAAGATCGGCTCTTCAGGAAGTTCCTAATAAATATGGGTAGGTTGCCTCGTAAACCAAGATTATATAGGTCACTGAGAATGCCATACCGCCAGGTTGTATCAAATGCCTTCTCTATATCAATGGAGACCATGACTAGGTGTTCGTTTTTCACAAAGGCATTGCGAATTTCAGATTCCGCCTTGATCATCAGATCTAGGGATGACCTGTTTTTGCGAAAGCCATGTTGACAATTACTCAGTAGATGTTGAGTTTCAATGATCCAAGTGAGTCGACTATGGATCATTTTTTCGAGAATTTTACCAAGGCAACTTGACAGTGATATTGGTCTGTAACTATTAGAACTGGAGGGATCTTTTCCAGGTTTCAAAAATGCCAAAACTGTAGCGTGGTGCCAAGAGGTTGGATAGATATTTTCCAGGAAGATCCGGTTAAAAAAGATTAGAATCATTTGTAAGTTTTTCTCATCGAGATGCTGTAGCATGACATAATATATGCCATCTGGCCCAGAGGCACTGTTTCGTGTTGTTCTGATGGCCTGTAAAAGTTCACAATATTGCAGAGGCTGATTATATGGAAGTGACAGTGAGGTTCGAAAGTTGATAGGTCTCTGTTCTTTGGCAGTCTTAATTTTCTGGAATTTTGGAGTGTAGTTTGATGCAGCCGATATTTCAGCAAAAGTTTTGCCCAAGGCATTGGCTATATCTACAGGAGCAGAGAGTTCTTGCCCATTGCAGGAGAGAATTGGGGAAGGAACAGTTGGAAACTTCCCAGAAAGCTGCCTAATTTTTCTCCATATTAGTCTGGAGTCAGTGTTCCTATTGATAGTTGATGCGAACCTAGTCCAAGAATCTTTCTTGGCCTGCTTTTGAATGTAACGCGCCTTTGCCCTTAGTTTCTTGTAGCTAATTAGATTAGCTGTGGTTGGAGATCGACGGAATAAATTAAATGCTTTATTTTTTTCCTTCTTTGCTTTTGTGCACTCTTCGTTCCACCAGTAATTTAAATGCCGTCGGGACGGGGGATTTGATAACGGAGTTGAGTACTTAGTTGCAACTAAAAGGCGGGATGTAATATAATCAGTAACTTCATCAATGGGCTGTAGTTGAATAGTTTTTTTGTCAAGAGTGATTGCTGACTGAAATTTCGCCCAATTGGCTTTAGAGAATTTCCATTTCCTACAGGGATATTGTAATTGTGGTTGGGTAGTGAACAGATTACAAACAATTGGAAAATGATCACTGCCCATGGGATCATCCAGGGTGGACCATTGCATAGCTGAAAACAGTATCGGGGAGCAAATCGATAGGTCAATGGCAGAAGTCTGTCCATTGGGTAACTGTATATGGGTGTGCGAGCCACTGTTAAGAAGAGTGAGGTTTTCTTTTTCCAGTAAAGTTTCAATCAATCTGCCGCGTCTGTCTAATTTAGATGAACCCCATAAAGGGTGGTGGCCGTTGAAATCCCCTAGCAGGCAGATAGGGGAGGGTAGCTGCAGTAAAAGTTCTTTAAGATCGTTATAAGTGTAAGCATGGTTTGGTGGGAGATAAACTGAGACTAGAGTTAATGCAGTTTGAGTAATCAGACGCACAGCGACAGCTTCGATTTGGGTTTGGAGAGTAATTTGCTTAGCTGGAATCCTTGTACTAATTAAAATAGCTACACCACCTCGAGCAGAATCGGATATATTCCGATCTCGCCTATAGACCGAGTAGTTTTTGACGGAAATGGAAATTTGAGGAGTTAAATAGGTTTCTTGCAGGCAGAAACCAACTGGAGAGTAGCGATTAATTAAGTAACGGATGTCGTCAATGTTTCCACGAAAGCCTCTGCAATTCCATTGTAAGATGTTAGACATTATTTGAATTTAGAGGAAGAAGCTGTACCTGACGTGGCTGTCTTATGGCGTTCTGGCTTTGGTTTGTCTCTTTTCGGGAAGGAAGGGCGACCAGTGTCCATCTCTTCTTCAGCAAATATTTCCAGAATCGGATCTTCCTGTTTTGGTGGATACTCTGCCTCCATCGATTTGTCCTGGATAATCTTTTTCAAAGTCGAACTATCTTTATTTGTAGTGGCATTCACTGGCGGAGATTGAGATTTTGCTGGTATTGTGAGAGGCGTATTATTTGCTTGGTCTGAGTGCTTAACGGCACTGGACTGTTGTTGAGAGAGGACAGCCCGAGCCCAGTCAGAGATGGAAGTGTTTGAAGGAACGGTAACATCGGTTTGTGTGGCAATGGTTTGGTATTTTTTTGTAATATTGGCATAGGTACGGTTAGGTATACTCGGTGCAATTAATTTTCTAGCCTCCTGATAACTAACTCTGTTTTCAACTTTATATTTCACAATTTTTTTCTCTGTTTTCCACCTCTCGCATGTCTTAGAGTAGGCCGGATGGTTCCCTTTGCAGTTGGGACATATCATTTCTTTCGCCACACAATCACTTTGAATGTGATCGGAGGATCCACAGTTGGGACAAACTGGGTTGCTTCTGCATGTCGTTTGAGAGTGGCCATACTTCTGGCATTTATAACATCTCAACGGATTTGGTATGAAAGGACGAGTGCGGCAAAGTAGATATCCAGCTTTTACTGATGAGGGCAGGATTGGACTGTTGAAGGTAAGAATGATATTTCTGGTAGGTGTTAGAATATTTTCTTTTTTTATCATTATTCTTTTTACAGCTATTACATTTTGTTCCCGAAGCTCTTCTTTAATTTCTTCCTCCGTCACATTCATCAGGTCCCAACTAGATATTACACCCTTTGATGTATTTAGGGTTGCATGTGGAGTTACTTTCACTGGAATACCAGCGAAAGTTGTCTTTTTTAGTAATTTCTCAGAGTGCCTGCTATTTAGAGTTTCAATAAGTAAGTCCCCTGATTGCAGTCTCTTAACCGTCTTGGGAGACCCTGCAATACTTTCCAGATGTTTTTGAATTAAGAAGGGGGATAGCTTACTGAGAGGCTGTTCAGATAGTGAGTGCATTATTAAGAATGCAGGTAAGTCTGTCGCGGAGGGATTGGTTTTCAACCTCTTTGCTTGCGACGAATCATGGTCATGGTCATTTTCTGTGGTTGGCCGACAGCTTGACGGCTCTAAAGTTGGAAACATATTTTGTTCCATGTTGGCTCCTCTTAGCCCCTGGCAGATGGACTTTTCTGCCAAGGTTACCGGCCCCGCCACGGGGAGGCAGGAGCAGTGCCTGGTGTGACCAAGCGAAAAGTAGTAAGTGGTTAGTAGTAAACTAGAAGAAATAAAGAAAGGTGCCTTTCCTTTCTTGCTCTGTACAAGTGTTTTTGTTACAAGAGCTGTTTTTAAATGAATAAATTTAATAACGACAAGAACGTAAAATAACTATAGATCACTTTTGGAAAATCGCAGTAATAGCACAGAGAAATCGCTCAGTCACATTCGCTTGGCACCCGGGGCCGAGAGAGAGAGAGAACACGAGTCAGAAGTAGATGGGAATCACTAAGAAAGGGATGAAGGGTAATGCACATATGGGCTTGGCACACCCAGGACCCTGGGTGTGCCAAGCCCATACTCACCAAATGTGAGCCCCTGGGTTACATAGTGTATAATCTAGTTGTTTTAGGGAAAGGATTTATGCAAATCAAGAATTGAACCGAATGTTAAAAAAAATTGTGAAGATATGTGCATTACCCTTATAAATGGACTACATTAATCCTATGCAATATAATGATATATTCGTAGGATGGTAGGAGATACTTTAATGCAGAAAACAAAGTCTGATGGATCTGAGGTGTATTACAGTGTTAGGTATACATGGCCATAAGGAACTTTCTGCTCCTTCAAAAGATTGATGCCAAGAACATGGCACTAGAGCTGGGTCTTTTGGTATTTGAAGCCAAATACCATTTGGTATAATGGTATTTGGCTTTAAGTTAAACAAAAGACCAAAGTTGTTAATATATTTTTAAATTTTATATTATCACTTAAATAATGCTATATAATTTAAAAAGATACTGACAATTTAGGTGGAACCTTGAGAATTGTATTTGTTTTTAGTTCGACATAAGACCAATTGGATAATAATTTAGATATAAGACCAACCAGTTAGACATTATTCTTAAAACAAGACATTCAAAACTGTATGCAGTAATCAAGATGTGGTCTAACCTTTGCCTTATACAATAGGATAATCACCTTCTTGCCCTTACTGGCAAAATTCTAGTACAGTAGAACCTGGATAAGAAGTTTTACAAGGAACTGGAGGGTAGAAGGGAAAACGACCTTAGGGTATAAAATATTAACTATACCAATAAAAATGAAAATATAATATGTACATAAATTAAAGATGATTTTTAAGTACTGTTTCAGAATTTATAAATATTTTACTCTGCCTGTGGGATACATTTTTAAACTGAGGATTTCTAATTGCTTAACATTCTGTTCATTATCATTACCAAGTTGGAAGAATGAGCTACTTTGGAGTTTCAACATACCTTAAAAGGTAACAATTACAATAAGATGGAGCAACAATCCACTAAGTAATTCCGAATCGTTCACAACCATCATTACTTAACAACAAACGCTTCACTTTGTCGATGCTGTCCAATTATTTGTATTGAAAACAATTGTAATATGTCACTTCCATTATATCAAAATGTTTATACTAAAAAGATTTTAGTGCTAAAAGCCTTTGACCATGGAAAATTCACTAATCGAAAAAGTTAATGTGTAGTATCATTTTAGTTCTTAGTAAATCACCGAAGTAGATGAAATGGCATCATTTTTGTTATATCTCATATTGTGAATGCCTTCACAACGAGTTGCCCTGATATTGAACTACTTTCGACAGTGGATTCTTGAATAGGCAACACTTCACCAGTGTATTCTAGGCGAATGCGACCACCCCCTGGGTGGTTGTATCTGCCAAGAATAAGTAACATTAGTCTTTCCACTGGTGAAGTGTTGTTTATTCAAGGTAGTGCAATATCAGGGCAACTCGTGAAAGCATTTACAATATGAGATATAACAAAACGATGCCATTTCACCTACTTCGGTGATTGATATGAACTAAAATGGTGCTATGCACTTGTTTGATTACCAAAATTGATTATACTGTTTAATATTTTTTAAATATAAAAATAAAGAATTTCTATATTTTTAGAAACATATTAAGTGAGGGGAAAACATTATAATAACAGACTGTGTATTCTTTATGACTTACTTTTTATGTGGGAAAGCTTCTTATGTGGGAAAATAATATATTACAATATATACAGTTGAAATTGGGAATTAAGAAACCAAACCTAGTATATGGGAAAACTTCTTATGCAGGAATTTCTTACCCAGTTTCTATTATATATCATTTACAGAACTCTATAAGTTGGCCTAGCAGCCTGTTTGCACTGCTCAGAGAACTTCATGTAGGACTGTACAATTACCCTTAGGTTTTTTATTCTTTATTATCTTGCATAGTACCTCCCAATTGCTGTTATTCTGGGATGGAATTCTTTCTCATCATTTTAGTTCTCTTAGAATTAAACAACTGTTAATTAAGATTATTCGTAATAATATTTCCAAGATTACAGCTTTAAACAGTATTTGCAGGCCAGCTGCTGGATAGTCTACCTGACCAAACCTGTTGGAAGCATTCAGATCAGTTAGTATATAATCTCACTGCCTCTACTCTGCCAGAGTCAGAGTAGTGTCTATGGCTGGGGGGGGGAAGGTCATTGTTAAGGCCATATTATGTCAAGGAACTGGGTATATATCCTTGCTGTGTGTATGCCATAACATAAAATATCATTATATCATACAAAATGATCTCCATCTTTTCTTTTCAACTGATTACATCATGATGTAATCAGTTGAAAAGAAAAGTTTATATGTGATCTCAATTCTCTCAAGAGAGAGAATTGAGATCACATATAAACACTTTATGTTTATATGTGATCTCAATTCCAATCTCAATAATGTCAATTTCCACTTACAGTCTGCCTAGCTCTACTTAATGTTTTTTTGATGTAATCCCAATTAACAATTGATTCAACCACTGCTCATATCAATTGGCCTAATTATTTGCTGCACAATTCCATTTGCTTCAAAGGTAGTTGTGCATATGTAACCTCTGATATTCCCTGTCAGACACTTAGAAACTTGAAATTTACTCCTTTCAATTCTCTCTCTTCCCCATTCTATCAAATTCATTTGTTGTCTTTTATCCATCTGCCAGTTTCACCAAGCACTTGAAATTCTTTGACTTCCTTTCTTTGAAGCTTGACTTTCTTCAGTCCAACTTTCCTAACAGTGAGGTAATTTTTCTTGGTGAATTTAATGTTCACAGCTCCAGTTGTCTTCCATTTTTTAGTCACACAGACCCAGCTGGTCGACATTAGCATTAGTAGAGGCATATGATGCAAGAAAGCAAGCTTATGCAGCATCAGCCAAAAAAAAAACAAAAAAACAACACTTCCATTTCACCCCTCCGTTTGTTCGAAATACCTGTCCAGCTGAGCCTTAAATTTATTTAGGCTATCAACTTCCACAACAAGGGATGGAAGTCTGTTCCACCAACCAACTACCTACCTGCTGGCAAAAGGCAAATTTCCACACATCTATCCTACATCTGTCTTTCCTCAATCTGAATTTATGCCCTCTCAGGTGATTATTCTGAGTAAGAGGAAGAATGCCATCAGCATTGAGCATGCTAAAACCATTCAAGGCTTTAGCATGCCATCAGCATTGAGCATGCTAAAACCATTCAAGGCTTTATACACCTCTATCAGATCATCTCACCGGTGCCTAGTCTCCAGACACTGTAATTTGAAAAACTTAAGCCTTTCTTCGTAACAGCAACCCTTTGTTCCATTCACTAATCTTGTTGCCCTTCTCTGTACTTGTTCCAGCAGCTCTACATCCTTCTTGAAATGAGGCCTCCAGATCTGTATACAGTACTCAAGGTGTGGTCTGACCATTGCCTTATACAAGGGAATAATCACCTCCTTATCCCTGCAAGAAAAATTCCTGTATATCATTGACAAGACACCATGAGCTACTCTTGCAGCCCGTCTGCACTGCTCAGAGAACTTCATATCTGCCTGCACAATTACCCCCAGGTCCTTTTCATTCTCTACCACTGTCAGCTCTTTTCATTCTCTAACATGTCAACTCTGTGGTACTACACTTGTAGTACCACAGAGTTGACATGTTGCTATGGGGTTGCTGATTCCCATATGTAGTACTTTACATTTGTCAATATTAAACTTCATTTGCCACCTCTCAGCCCATCTGCTCAACCTTTCCAGATCCTGTTGCAGCAGCAGTATAGCGTCAGTAGTGTCCTTAACAAACCTGCCAACCTTTGTATCGTCTGCAAACTTGGACATTAAGCTTGATATACCATCATCAATATCATTTATAAATACAGAAAACAATAATGGACCCAACACTGAACCCTGAGGGACTCCACTAATAACATTAGTCCACGATGAGCAGTGTCCATTGATTACCACTCTCTGTCTTCTCCCCATCAACCATCCCTTTATCCATAGCAGCAATTTGCCTCCAATGCCACACTGCTCCAATTTGTGCAGCAGTTTTCCATGTGCAACAGTATCAAAAGCCTTTCTAAGATCCAAATATATAATATCAAAGTTATTCCCTGTATCCAGTTCTTTTGTGACTGCATCATAGTATCCAATCAGATTGGTCAGGCAAGACTTTCCCTTAACAAAACCATGCTGTGTCCGAGATATAACTGAAGTCTTGTCTAGATGATCCTGCAGTGCTTCTTTAATCAGTGCCGCCATTAATTTTCCTGGAACAGAAGTTAAACTCACAGGTCTATAATTACTTGGGTCAGCCTTTGATCCTCCTTTGTGAATTGGGGTCACATTTGCACATCTCCAGTCTATGGGTACCTCCCCTGAGTCCAAGGAAGCTCTCATAATTATGGCAAAGGTTTTGCTTACTTCCTTTGCTGCCTCCTTTAATATAACTGGATAGATCCCATCCACCCCAGGTGCCTTTCTTGTGTTTATCTTCAACAATTTCTCCTCCACTTTACTCTCAGTTATTAAAAGATCATCTAGCTTACTGCCAGAGATGAATATACCTCTGGCAGTCCCCTTGCTGAATAACTCCTCATGTGTGAATGTTGATGCAAAATATTCATTTAGTTTGTTAGCTGACAAATATTGCATTGTCTTGCATGTTGTTCAGTATGATTTGTTGACTCTGCGTTGGACGGATGTTATTGCTTCATTTGCATACTTCTTTATTCGTATATATGTACATAAGTTAACATACTTTATATAATTATGGGCTCTAAAGAATTGAAAAGTGGAATAAAAAGAAAACATGTTACTCTAACTATCATTAACAGGCTCAAAGTGATAGAACAACTTGAAAATGGTGTTCCTATGGGGAAAAAAAAAAAAAATGCTGAAGAATTTGGTATTAGCCAACAGACTGTGTTAGATATTAAAAAACAAAAAGAATCTATAAAGGCATTTGCTTTAAAATTCAATGTTGGGAGTGATAAAAGCAGTGTATCAAATAGACAGACATTAATAATGCCATTGTTGCTGGAAGAAGACGTATTTAAGTGGTATTCACAGCAACAATCGTGGTATTGGTGTCACACACCAACGTCACCTTATAAATGTATTGTCTTTTTATACATTTTAAATAAAGGCTCAACAATATTTTTTAATTTATTTTCATTAAATCATCCTATATCATTAAATTTTCCATTTATTTGTGTTGTAAGTTTTTTTGCCTTTTAGGGCTATCTTTTGCTTCACTAATCTGGATTATCGTTTAAACAGGATGATCTCTTCCCCAATTAATCCTGATTAGGAAGGGTTCATTGTAATAATTTTTAGTTATACAGAGCAACTTGAAAATCAGGTTAGGCTTCTTTTAAAAAATTTTAGTGTTACTTAAATTTACTGTATGATAGTGTGACCGGTTTCATCTAGGTATCTCTTCAGCCACTTCTTATTTTATACGAGCTCTCCAGCTTTGACACCATGGTAGGATCCAGTATTCTTTATATTTCAAAGTTAAGGCTTTAAAACAGTTTTTTTCTAGCTAACAGTTAGTTCACCATGCTGAGTGAGTTGATAGGCAGTGCTCTAGGAGGCATTTGGTTCAGCTAGTATATACAAGTATAGTCTTGTTACCCCTACTCTGCCAGCTATGATTGGAGTGAATCTGATTAGTGTATATGTGGGTACTATTAAGGCCACGTTATATTAAGGAGCCAGGTAATATCTTGGTATGTATATGTCATACATAAAAATTTCATCATTTAGGTATATGTCATACCTAAAAATTTCATCCCCATGCATTGTTTACTCCACCATTCTCAAAATTACAGCAATGCATCAAATACTCAAACTAATCGAGCAAACTATCTGCAAAAAGAACTACCTCCCAGAAACTTCCTAATTCATTTCACAAATATACATTGCCTCTTTATATCTACAATCCGCTAAGCACCATTTACTCTTTCTGACAAAATATTAATTATTTGTAGCTTTAACACCACCACCCATCTCATTTGTCCTAGCCAGGGGCACAAACACCAGAAAAAGGAGGGGTGTCAAATTTAATTATCAAAAGATAAATTAAACATGGTAGGATCAACTAAATGATGTTTGAATTAGACCACTCTAATAATCCTGGGGGCTCACATCTGGTCAGGACACCCAGGGTCCTGAGCTGGATATCATCATTCTTCTCTTTCTTGGTGATTCCTTTTGACTCTCTCTCTCTCTCTCTCTCTCTCTCTCAGGGTAACTTGGGATTTTTTTTGGCTGGTGCAGCATAAGCTTCAGACTTTCTTGCACCATATGGCTAATAATAATAATACAACATATAAAACTTTCTACTGATTGCAACAAGAAAAATAAATACTTGAGTTGTGTTAACTTGGTAGATGTTACAAAGGAATCAGGCAGGCGGATGAACAAGAAAATGTAGGCTCTTGCTTGTTTATTAAGTTTCAGTTTTATTTTACAATTTTTAGATTATTTAATAATTTATTTAATTGCTTGAAATACTTGAGACGTCAGCATAAGTTTAATATGTAGTATAAATGTGGTTTAATTTGGATATCAAATTATTATTTTAGTGACACTGGAGCTTGTTACTTGTATCTATATATAGCCTATTTGTCTGTAGAAGTGGGTGGTCATGATTTTCATGTTTTGTGGGTTGTAAAATCTGGAATAACTTGAGGGGATATCCCTTCTCATGTGCCTGAGTTCAGCTAACTGTAGCCCCAACTGAAGAGGACTTCAGAAATTCTTCTGTTCATCAATGAGAACTGAACCCAGCCTTTTCCAAGTGAGTGACAGATGGTAATGTATCATGCTGCACAGAGGAGAAGTATACAGGGGTTAGTTGCCAGGCTTCAGCCCTTCCCAGAGAGACTTATTAAAATGAAAGTATGCATTGTATCATATTTCAGGCCTGTCTGGTTTTTTTTCCCCTTAAACTGAATTTATTTTTTGTGATTAATAGAAAGGAAAATTAAATAAGTAATGCACTTGTTATCAATTAATTGCTAATTAATCAACTAATAATATATAAAAGTAATTCTTTTCATTTGACTGCACACATTTTAACATAATATTCACTTAACTTTTGTAATACTTTACTTATTTCCTCCTGGATTTTAATAAAAATTGAAATACATGTATTTCATGAAATATGATAAATTTTCATGTGCGCATTTGCTCAAATAAAATAAAAAAAATGAATTTTTTTATTTGTCCAATTTTAATGAATGGTTTGACAAATCTTTCATAAATAAAAAAAATTATGAAAATCTTTCCACTGGTAACTGAGACGTGGATGGAAGACAGATGTCTTCCATCCACATTAAAAAAGTTAATCATTCCGGAATTTATTATTATTATTATCAGCCATATAGTACAAGGAAGCCTGACGCTTATGCTGCACCAGCCAAAAAAATTTTTGAATTACCTTGAGAGAGAGAGAGAGTCAGAAGTAGAATGGAATCACCAAGAAAAAGAAGAATTATGATATCCAGCTCAGGACCCTGGGTGTGCCAAGCCATTACTCACCAAATGTGAGTCCCTGGGGTTAATACAAGGTTATTTCAGAATGAAATTTCTTGATTAATCCATTAATTAAAATTCACTACGCCTTCTACAGTTCTTTATTTAGGACAAGTTGCTACAATGGATAAAAGGATGGTTGAGTGAGAGGAGACAGAGTGGTAATCAATGGACACTGCTCTTTGTGGACTAATGAAATTTTCTGAGCAGTACAGATGTCTGCAAGAGTAGATCATGATGTCTTGTCAATGATATACAGGAATTTTTCTAGCAGAGATAAGGAGATGATTATCCTCTTGTATAAGGGAACGATCAGGCCACATCTTGAGTACTGTATACAGGTCTCGAGGCCTCATTTTAAAAAGGATGTAGAGCTGTTGGAACGAGTATAGAGAAGGGCAACAAGATTGATTAGTGAGTGGAACAAAGGAGAGACTGCTTTTACAGGGATGGGATACACTTAAATAGAAAGGGTGCAAGAATATTTGCTGATGCTATCAAGGCAGTGTTAGGTGGGTCAGAAAACTGCTAGCTTGGGGGGGGGATACAAGGACTAATAGATTAGCAGTAGGCACTGGCAGAGATGAGAGTGATTCTTGCACTGTTTCTATCGGAATGAGCAGCAGTCTGGAAAACAAGATGCAGGGTATTACAGAGACTGCTGGGAGTCGTTGCTTGACAAGTAAGCACAAGGGTTGTGTTAGGGTAGCTAAGAATAGGAACAGGTGCATGAATACTTGTGTATACACAAATGCTAGGAGTTTGATAAATAAATTTGATGAATTACAGATATTGCTCAAAACATCAAAGGCAGATATTGTTGGGATATCAGAGACGTGGTGTCAAACAGATATAAGAAATGTAGAACTGGAATTTGGGGAGTACAATGCGTACAGGAAGGATAGACAGGGAACAGGGGTTATGCTATTAGTTAAGAAACACATAAAATCCAAGGAAGTGAAGCCAGTCGACATCGCTGGACAGTGCAGTGTCGAGTCAGTTTGGTGTGACAGAAGCATTGGGAGATCAAAATTGAGAGTAGGAGTGTGTTATAGGCCTAATGACTCTGATGAGTATAATAAGGAACTGTACAGGGAAATAGAGTGAGCCAGTAAATCGGATAGTCTTATAATGGGGGATTTTATTTTCCCAGATATTGACTGGAATTTGTGGGTTGGTCACTCACACACTAGCAAGGCTTTTGTGGATTTATTGGATGATTGTTTTCTACATCAGCATGTTCGGGAGGCAACTAGAGGGAGTAATACTCTTGATCTCATTATCAGTAGTGATTCTTCATGCATTAAGAATCTGCAGATAAAGGAACCACTTGGCGGCACTGATCACAGTGTGCTGAAGTGGGATTTACTCAAAGAGGTAACTACCATCAGCGGTAAAGGGAAGGGTTTTTGCTTTCGTAAAGCTGACTACGGTGGCCTGAGACAGTATTTAAATTCTATACGGTGATGACAGCAAATTCAAAATGGGAAGCATTCAAAGAATTTATCTTGGAAGCTACTAGGCTTTACATACTAACTAAGAAATACTGTTCAAGGTTTAGGCCTAAATGGATGTCAGATGAACTAATGAGGCATATGGCAGAGAAGAAAAATGCATTTAATACATATAAATTAATGGGTGACATGGAAGCTTATGATAGTTATAAGCTGGTCTGTAACCAAGTCACAAAGGAGATTAGGCAGGCAAAGGCAGATTATGAGAAATACTTGGCAAAGGATGCAAAGAAAAACAACAGAGTTCTTTACCTATGTAACCTCTAGAAAGAAAGGGATGAATCAGATTGGTCCACTGGATATTGATGGTTCAACTGTTGATGATTCTGCTCAGGTGGCTAACAAACTAAATGAGTATTTTGCATCTACATTCATACATCAGGAGTTATTTAGGGAGGGGAATTGAACTCCGGCAGTGAGCCAGTTGATTTTGTAATAACCGAGAGGAAAATGGAGGAGAAATTGTTGAAGATAAACATAAAAAACGCACCCGGGGTGGATGGGATCTATCCAGTTATATTAAAGGAGGCAGCAAAGGAAGTAAGCAAACCCTTAGCCATAATTATGAGAGCTTCTTTGGACTGAGGGGGGGTACCCATGGACTGGAGATGTGCAAATGTGATCCCAATTCACAAAGGATCAAAGGGTGATACAAGTAATTATAGACCTGTTAGTTTAACTTCTGTTCCAGGAAAATTAATGGAGGCACTGGTAAAAGAAGCACTGCAGGATCATCTAGACAAGACTTCAGTTATAGCTCAGACACAGCATGGTTTTGTTAAGGGAAAGTCTTGCCTGACCAATTTGATTGGATACTATGATGTGGCCACAAAGGAACTGGATGCGAGGAATAACTCTGATATCATATATTTGGATCTTAGAAAGGCTTTTGATACTGTTGCACATGGAAGACTGCTGAACAAATTGAAGCAGTGTGGCATTGGAGGCAAATTTCTGCTATGGATAAAGTGATGGTTGAGTGGGTGAATACAGAGAGTGGTAATCAAAGGTCATTGCTCATTGTGGACTAATGTTATTAGTGGAGTCCCGCAGGGTTCAGTGTTGGGTCCATCGTTGTTTTCTGTATTTATAAGTGATACTGACAATGGTATATCAAGCTTAATGTCCAAGTTTGCAGACGATACAAAGGTTGGCACGGTTGTTAATGACAGTAATGGCAGTGTGCTACTACAACACCAAATACGGAGGATGCGGAAAGGTCAGTGAATGACCACCACATATTCCCGGAGCAATATGGCCTTAGTTGCTAATGCTCCTAAAAACCAAAAACAACAACAACAGCTACTACAACAGGATCTAGAAAATTTGGGCAGATGGGCTGAGAAGTGGCAACTGAAGTTTAACCTTGATGAATGCAAAGTACTGCATGTGGGAAGCAGTAACCCCAGAGTAACATATCAACTCTGTGGTACTACACTAACAGTGGTAGAGAATGAAAAGGACCTGGGGATATTGTGCAGGCAGATATGAAGTTTTCTGAGCAGTGCAGACGGTCTGCAAGAGTAGCTCACAGTGTCTTGTCAATGATTTTTCTAGCAGGGATAAGGAGGTGATTAGCCCCTTGTATAAGGCAATCATCAGGCTACACCTTGAGTACTGTATACAGGTCTGGAGGCCTCATTTTAAGAAGGATGTGAGCTGTTGGAATGAGTACAGAGAAGGGCAACAAGATTAATGAAGGGAACAAAGGGTTGCTCTTATGAAGAAAGGCTTAAGTTTTGCAAATTACAGTGTCTGGAGATTAGGCACCTGTAAGGTGATCTGATTGAGGTGTATAAAGCCTTGAATGGTTTGGGCATGCTCAATGCTGATGGGATTCTTCCTCTTGCTTAGAATAATCACCTGAGAGGGCATACATTCAAAACGAGGAAAGACAGATGTAGGATCAATGTGCGGAAATTTGCCTTTAGCCAGCGGGTAGTTGGTTGGTGGAACAGACTTCAATCTTTTGTTGTGGAAGTTGATAGCCTAAATA
The DNA here is from genome assembly GCF_048544385.1 of Mastigoproctus giganteus. Classification (NCBI taxonomy): domain Eukaryota; kingdom Metazoa; phylum Arthropoda; class Arachnida; order Uropygi; family Thelyphonidae; genus Mastigoproctus; species Mastigoproctus giganteus. The sequence goes on along the minus strand of NC_143577.1, from coordinate 24,961,393 downwards.
AATTAAGGCTGGGCTGGACAGGTATTTGGAACGAACGGAGGGGTGAAATGGAAGAGTTTTTTTTGTTTTTTTTCTGGCTGATGCTGCATAAGCTTGCTTTCTTGCATCATGTGCCTCTACTAATGCTAATGTTATTAGTGGAGTCCCCCAGGGTTCGGGCCCATTGATGTATTGTATATTTATCAATGATAATGATGAAGGTATATCAAGCTTAATGCCAAAGTTTGCAGACAATACAAAGGTTTGCAGAGTTGTTAATAACAGTAATGATAGTATGCTGCTACAACAGGATCTGGAAAAGTTGGGCAGATGGGCTGAGAAGTGGCAATTGAAGTTTAACATTGACAAATGCAAAGTACTGCATATGGGTTGTAGTAACTCCAGAGAAAAGTACCAAATTTGTGGTATTACAGTCAGGGTAGTGGAGAATGAATGAGAGCTAGGGGTAATTGTGCAGTCAGATATGAAGTTTTCTGAGCAGTGCAGACAGGCTGCCAGAACAGCTCACGGGGTCTCGTCAATGATATACATGAATTTTGCAAGCAGGGATAAGGTGATTACAGGTAGTTCTCGACTTTACGAGTTAATTTGTTCTTAGAGTGCGCTTGTAAAGTGGGAATTTATTTCCCATAGACATAAATAAGGTTAAAAATAGGGGTTACATTCTCAACAATGAAATTAGTTAGCTAATTAGTTTGTTTAAACAGTGATTGATTTAATCAAAGAAATGAAAACGAAGCCTGTAAAATCAAGCAAATTATAATAATACAGAAATTAATTACGACTTACAAATGTTAAAGGACGTTTATTCTTCATCATCATCATGGACTAAATGCACACTCGTTGATCACTCATTATTATCTCGACAGTTGTTGGTTTGTTGCGCAAGGAGTTGTGTTCTTCAGAAATGTTTCAAGAGGCATTTGTTTCCAAGATAAACTTCTCTTTTAATTATAAATTTCATGATTGCCTACATAAGCATTTTTTAAAGGCACACACAAATTGCAACTAATACGATTAGCATGGAGTTACAAGTTTACGAAGCTTAAAAAAAAAAAAGGAATGAAGAGAAGATTCTGAAAATTCGTTTTTTATACGATTGAAGATTTCAGTAAATTCCAGCTATTGGTATTTTCACAAATGCAAGAAAATCGAGTTTACTACCCGTTTATAATTGCTTGCAGTAACAGAAAAGCCTAATAAACCAGAAAGTGCAAATTGTTTTTATTGTTTTATGGTCGTGACCTCCAGAAATGTGTTTTAGAAAAATATCACAAAGGTGTTTAAAATTTATTCTTATAATGGAATATATGTTGACGAAGAAAGCGTAGTGCATTTTAATGATTTGAATTGGTAACTAATACGATTTACAAACCACACTCACAACCTTTTTTATATGGCCTTAAGATCACGCTCGTGACCTTAAAAATTACATTTTAGAGAGATAAATAGCTGTTATACAGTGAAAATGTCAACTTCTGAGATCTTGAAACGAATTACCAAAAAACAAAGTATTATTGCGTTCACATTATATTTTAATGATAATCCATTAAATGGTGTCTCTGGAATGGATTAATATCGTAAAGCTGGGTACACTGTATTGTATAGCTATGCACGTGGTTTGAAATGCAGTATTTACGAATGTTTAACATTCATTTTTTGCAATTAATGTTCATATTTTCGATTTTGTTGATACTTGAGGGGAAAAAACTCGTAAACCCGGGAATTCATAAAGCGAGAACTGCCTGTATCCCCTTGTATAAGGCAATGGTCAGGCCACACCTTGAGTACTGCATACAGATTTGGAAGCCTCATTTTAGGAAGGATGTAGAGTTGCTAGAACAAGAACAGAGAAGAGCAACAAGACTGGTCAAGGGTACAAAGGGGTGCTCTTATGAAGGAAGGCCTGCAAATTGCAGCATCTGGGGACTAGGCACTTGCAGAGTGATTTGATTGAGGTGTATAAGGCCTTTAATGGATTGAGCAGGCTCAATGCTGATCAGATTGCTCAGGTTACAAACCTGAGGAAGCATAAACTGAAATTGGGGAAAGACAGTTGTCGAATAGACGTGCGAAAATTTGCTTTTAGCCAGAGAGTAGTTGATTGCTGGAACAAACTTCCATCTGTTGTTGTGGAAGTTGACAGCTTATATAAATTCAAGGCAGAACTAGACAAACATTTGGAATGAATGGATGGGTGAAATGGGAAGGTTTTTTTTTTCCCCTTTGGTTGATGCTGTATAAGGTTGCTTTCTTGCATCGAGCCTCTACTAATGCTTTCATTCTCTAAAAACCATTCTATTCACCTAGCCCATATTCAATACTTTCAAGTAAAGTTCTTGACCCAATTTTTAAAATACTGAAAAATCTCCACTGAATGCAGTTAAACTGACCTTGTGTGTATAGATTCATAAATGCATATCTTATTTGCTCTATCAAAACTCTCATTCATACTCCAAATACTATACAGAAATAAAGTCTGTATATTGTCTCACATCTATGCATTGCTAATGTGGTTCTTCATTTCAAAGTTCACCCTTCAGCCTATTATATACCAAGCTAGGACTTCCTATTTTGTCATCTCAACGTTAAACTGTACACAGGGGCAGTCCCAGGATTTTTGAAAAAGAAAATCATTAAGATTTAATTATCACGTAGCAATAAAAAAAAAATAAATCTGATCATGGGGGGGGGGCGTGGACTATTTAGCTCCTACCAGGAACTGCCCCTGACTGTACCAAAAATTGAAATCAGGCATTACTGTTTGCTAGCAATGCAAAGCTATTCAGTGTTTTATATCTTTGACCACTGAATGTTGAGTGCCAAAATGACACTCAACATGTGGAACCTTCTGCAGTGTCAAATTCCATCCAAGACTATTACAGCTATTCCATCTCTTCAGTCCAAAATAAGCAGATTTGATTCATCACTTATCAACATCTTTCTCAAGCCAGCCACTTGTTTCAACCTTGAACCTGGTGTCTGGCTTTATGGCAGAGTGTATAGAAAAAGTATTTTAGGCTCACTAATATCAAACTTCTAACTTGAGAAGACCCATTATTTCCAGTTTAAGTAAGATTTTTATTTTCTTTTATTCCTTTGTTTACTTATTTTGTGTGTTATTACTATTTTTATTCAATCTAAACCACTCTAGCTTGTCTGTACAAGGGTATTGCCCCTACCTTTTTGGTTAACAATAAATGATTTTATTAACCCATAAACCATGCAGTAAGACATGAAACAAATATACATGTTACAGTGGTGAATCTAAAGGGAAATTTTCTTAAATTCAAAGGCATATGAGCATTGACTCAATGCTTAGGATGAATTGTAATGTTATGATGAAATACAAGTTGGAGCAGTATGATAATTAAGGGCAAGCTATGGATAAAGGGATGGTTAAGTGGGAGAAGACAGAGCGGTAATCAATGGACACTGCTCTTCATGAAGTAATGTTATTAGTGGAGTTCCCTAGGGGTCTCTGTTGGGACCGTTGTTTTCTGTATTTATGAATGTTATTGATGAAGGTGTATCAGGCTTAATGTCCAAGTTTGTAGATGATATGAAGGTTGATAGGGTTGTTACTGACAATAAGGACAGTACACTACAGCATCAGGATCTAGAAAAGTTGGGCAGATGGGCTGAGAGGTGGCAACTGAAGTTTAACATTGACATTCTTCCTCTTTCTCAGGTTACAAACCCGAGGGAGCATAAACTGAAATTGAGGAAAGACAGTTGTTGAATAGATGTGCGCAAAGTTCTGCATATGGATAGCAGTAACCCCAGAGTAATATACCAACTGTGCAGTACTACACTCAGGGTAGTGGAGAATGAAAAAGACCTGGGGGGGTAATTGTGCAGATATGAAGTTTTCTGAGCAGTGCAGACAGGCCGCAAGAGTAGCTTATGGGACCTTGTCAATGATAAATAACAATTTTGCTAGCAGGGATAAAGTGATTAACCCCTTGTATAAGACAGTGGTCAGGCCACACCTTAAGTACTGCGTACAGATCTGGAGGCCTAAATTTAGGAAGGATGTAGAGCTGCCAGAACGAGTATAGAGAAGGACAACGAGATTAGTGAGTGGAACAAAGAGTTGCTGTTACCAAGAAAGGCTTAAGTTCTGTAAATTGCAGTGTATGAAGACTAGGAACCTGTGAGGTGATCTGATTGAGGTGTATAAGGCCTTGAATGGATTGAGCAGGTGGGATCTTCCTCTTTCTTAGGTTACAAACCTGAGGGAGCATAAACTGAAATTGAGGAAAGACAGTTGTTGAATAGATGTGCAGAAATTTGCCTTTAGCCAGTGGATAGTTGATTGCTGGAATAAACTTCCATCTTTTGTTGTGGAAGTTGACAGCTTAAATAAATTCAAGGCTGAACTAGAAAAACCTTTGGAGTAAATGGATAGGTGTAACGGGAAGGTTTTTTTTTTTTTTTTTGACTGATGTAATTAAACTTGCTTTCTTGCATCATACATCTCTACTAATTCAAATGATGGCTAATCTGAAGTAGAGATAGCCAATTAATGTTGTTATTGTTTTAGATTTTATTGGCACATCAGCGACTAAGGCAGAACTAGACAAACATTTGGAGCAAACCCTTCCATTTCACCAAATGGAAGGGATTTTTTTTTTTTGGCTGATGCTGTATAAGATTGTTTTCTTGCATCATATGCCTCTACTAATGCTAATGTGCCAAAACCAGATAACTAATGAAATCTATGCAGTAAGTGATGGTAAAACAAGGGCATAACTTTCAGGGTGATTTTGCCCAAATTCAAGCTTAAGATGAAGTAACAAGATACCTATTTCATAATTCAGCACTGAGATGCGAATGGAAGCAGAGAAAAAAAAAAAAAGAACAGATTTTAAAAAGCAATTTAATTATACAGTAACTTGATGTAGATTGGCTTGGAAGAGCATTTATTTGCTGGTAATCTTTAATAATGAAATGGTCAGAAACTTGAGAAAATCATAATAAAGCTAACTTTACCATTATAGTGGCTGCATAATTTCAATTACAGTAGCCTTTTTCACTCTTTTTTTTTAAGCTCTTTAGCAATTTAAAACTATTCCCTAAATTCAGATTTAACTCAAATTATTTTTTAAGAAAATTTTCTTGTTTCTCCATTAAAACTTTTAAGTTTTCATTGAAAGGCCAATATAATCCTCCCCCCCCCTACACACATAAGCAAAAAGGGGTTTAAAATTTGTGGACTTACTCCTTAAGTCTGGTTGATTACTGATTGTTTTCTGCCTATATATCATAAAATAATATCATATAATATAAAATGATATCATTACTTTAATTTTTTTATATTTAATTAGCAGTGACAAGTGTGGGAATGTCTAAGTGCTTAATGATAATTGTGGTCCTGATGCTGCTTATGACTTCATGTGAAGGTTATAAAATTACACTATTCGGCCTATGGCATCATTCATGTGATCACGCTAAAGCTTCCACTTCTTTCATTGTACTGCTATTTATTCACTTATGCAAGTCTTCATTTACAGTGGCTGCTGCAACTTAGTTGTATAACTTAGCTTTGCCTAAAACAAGTTAGGTTAGGGTGTTATAATAGAATATAATTAAATATACATAACACAAAATATAGAACTTGTGGTATGTGACTTTGCCTTTTGCTGATTTTCTTATTCGTGGTTAAATTTTTAAGATCCCATTTCTGGGATTGTGGGATGCTTTTGACTTCTTTCAGTTTGCACTTTGATCATACCTCACTCATCATGGGATAGGTGCTCATTCATTCACCAAATCTAATTTTCTTTATAACTGTAAGTTATATGTAACTATGAGAAACTTCTCCGTGTTCATTGGCTTGGAAGCCTGTCACTTAACCACTTTCCCGAGTGGGTTTTCCTGGTAAGCCCACCTGTCAATCAATCAGGTCAGTGCATAATCTTATTTATTGTTACAAATTCTGATATTAAATTTGATACTACAAGCCTGAAAGGATTCTAATAATGAACTTCACTGAAAGTGAACATGTAAATTACCAAAAACTAAATATTGTCTGCCATCAGAATTCCATTTCATTATGAGTCTTAAAATCAAAATCTGCACTGTCTTATACTGACTTACTGCCAACAAAAATTGCATATTCACAACTGGAAAATTTTAACAGGGGACGGATACCCTGCACGTACAATAAAAAGCCTTTTCTAGTCTCAGCCATTACGAAAATAAACAGAAATTTATTACTTATTTTACATTTCTTTATGCATTTCACTTTTATTCCTGTACGTTGGTCTAAGGTTATTTTTACTTTGGGCTTTCAGTCAAAATTTGGAATATGGCATCTGAATTTCTCTGTAGACATTGTGCTACAGAGTGAGCTCAATGTCTTACTCTTGTTGCAAATGGAGTTTTATTTTCATTAATTTTATGAAAATTAATGAAATATATTAATGTATAAATATAGTGCAAATGCATCAGAAATACATAGCTATATCTGATTTATTCAGATATTCTGATTTATTCAGATATAGCTATGTATTTCTGATGCATTTGCACTATATTTATACATAGTCTAGACTCCTTCATAGCTTGAGGCTTATGCCCTAAACGCTTGAGTGAAATATATTAATTATAATGATATATTAATATAATGATATATTAATTTTTCCACAAACTCTATAATCAGAGTTCTAGATTTCTATTTGGTGTAGACCTATAACTGGCATAATGATCTGAAATAAGACAAGCAAAAGAGATCTTAAATGGGTATTTCAGTTACACAGATAGATTTATGATTCTATATAAAATAGATTTAGAAATTATAATGGTTTATATTTTTAATAAATTTTTAATTGCAGTAAAGTGTGGATAATCCAAACTAATTGGGACCAAGGGGTAGTTCGGACTTCCAATTTGTTCGGATTTTCGAACTTATCAAAAATACTGTTCTGGAGACTTAAAAAAAAAAAGACTTAATAAGTTTAGAAATAAAATCACTAAGTTGTACTTAGTATTTTCATTCGTAAGTAAAACAAATGGAACTTTCAGCCACAATAACACATATGGATAGGCTTTAACGTAAATAATTACTTATTTTTTGCTGCACCATTTTTGAACTTCATTTCTTTGCTCTCCCACTCTTTTTAGCAAGAGTAGTTGTGTTGGACAGCATTCAGTTTGTTGCTCATACCAGGCCATCGCAGTCTCTAGTGAAATGCCTCACCACCTGTAGGCCCAGTGTTGATGTAATTTTCTTTGTCCGTATCATTTTCAGGAGTTCCAGTTTCTTTTACATTCACAACTTTGTTTTCATTTAAAACAGGAAACTCTGTAGCATCAATATGATTTTCCATTCAAGCCCTTGCATCACCTTCATTGCAATCTTCAAACCCAGGGATTGACTGAAACAAGTTGATCATCTCATTCAGTATTTGTCCATTTCCTTTAGTTCGATTCTGCTCATTAGTTGCTAAAAGTAAACAAAGCAAACCTTTTTTTTTTTTTTTTTTGTAGATTCTCTTCAATCGATGACCCCATCGGTTGGAGGAGTGCAATAATGTTTAATGGAAGAAACATGACCTCAAATTCGTTGTCTATTTTGTTCTGTTCAGTGCTTCCACTGAAGGATGCGATGGCACGTTGTTTAGGATAAGCAAGACTTTGCCCATTTTGCCTTTTTGTTCATGATACTGCTTGACACCGGAATAAAATCATTGGTAAACCATATCAGATTACAAAGTGTTATGTTTAGTTAGTATTATATGTATATCAATTAAGTTATGTATGTAAGCGTAAATTTAGTTTTATTTTGTTAACCTGTGGATAATATTCCAATTTTCATGTATCATTTAATTTTGTTAATTGGTAAGGTAATAAAAGTGTAAGTTTCTGCTTTATATCTTCATTTTTATATAATTTGGATAATGTTCATCCAATATTTGCTTATTAGAATTGTCATTTAATGGAATCAAAATTCAATTCGTAAACCTGATCACAATAATCGGTCTTACTGTAATTATTTTATGGCACCAGTTTAAAAAAAAAAAATGCTGGCTCATTCGAGATTGACATTTGGATTTTCGACACTACTGTATTTTATTTTTATTACTTAAGCTTTTTTTTCAGGTCCCCCCCCCCCCCTCCACCATACATGTTTTTACTTAATCCTCTTGCTTCTTTCAGGGCCTTAGTAAAGGGACAAGTAATACAAACCCAGTTTTACTGGGTGAAAACTGACTATATTTGTACTTCTTTTTCATTTACATATATTTTTGCTATCTAATTCTCATTTTATGTTTTACTATTTTTATATACATCGTCTATTTTTAGCACTGTTTTTTTCTCCCTCCTGAAAATCATTATTGCTTATATTCATAATATAAATTCCATTCTTATATATGTGTATTTTACTTCAGTTTGCCTGCCTTTTGCAGGACAGGCATGATGGATTTGGACACTGAATAAGATATTGATATACCTCCCCCACACACACCTGGGCTACAGAGGCAGACTGGCCACAAGACTTACTGGGGAACCCCGGTGGGCCGGAGGCTGGTGTGATTTTCAATATTACACTCCGACCTCCAATACATTCTATTTGTTTTCCCCAGTAAGAATTTTTGACTCAGTTCATCTATGCTTGGCTTGCATAAACAAGTCCAACCCTGAAATTACTATATCTGAGTTTCCCTACTGTCAAGCACTAGGAAAAAAAATTCTTTTACTTCTAAGTTTTCATTTTGTTTGTTCATCTCTTTCTTCCATTTTTTTCCCTTTCACAAATGAACATTTCACCAATGCATTCTTGCCTTCTGTATTATATTAATAAACATTGATTTATGTATAAAATAGTATAAAACAACAAAGTGGACCAAAATTCATTCTTCTTTAAAATAGTAAAATTATCTTTTATATGGGAATTTTGAAAATTTAATACAGATCTTAGATCCAACTTTAGATGGAAAATTTCTTCTAAATTAATAATAAGTATTAATGTGTGGCACATAATCAAACATTTGGAAGATGTTATATCATTATATGATGCAATAAACTTAAGGCTATTTCATTTATATGTTCTAAAGTATTTCAGTTTTATTTATTTTTGTTCAGTTATTGGCTATTTAAAAATATTTTGCATTCTAAGGCTTTTTTTCATTAGGAAAGGAAAAAAATGTGTAAATATATAGAGCATTAATATATTTAAAAGGCCAAAGTGATTAATTAATGCTACTTACAAACCCAACACTGAAATTAAAAGATATCTTTAATAAACAAATATCATGCATGTAGTCACGGGCTTGAACCGCGCTCCACTCAAAGAGTGCATGCTACTGCACTCCTGCTCCTGACCACTCAGCTATGCCAGGCCTACATAGGATTAATGTGATATATACCTGCCAAAACATATGCAAAATGTAAGATGTGTTTGAAAATCTGCACTAAAAGTCTGTTGACAAAAAAGATTCAATATTTTGCATTTTAAAACAGAGTTAGAAAGACCCGTATTTTAGTTTATATTGATGAATGTGAGAAATGCTGGCTAAATGCTGGCTACAATGGAAAGAAGAAGATATTCAGAGCAATACTAGAATATAGCCCTCAGACAAAGGTAGACCACAAAAAAGATGGAAGGAGTCCATAACAAGCTACTAATTCTATCACTTGAAAGGAAAAAGAAGCAGAAACCAAAATGGACTATATTTTTTTCTTCTATTTAATTTGGATGGGCTGCATTCCATTCTCTCTCTTTCAGCAAGACTGAAAATATATCTTCATTCTGAATTACTGAGCAACAATGAAGAATAAAACATTATTTTATAAAATATACATTCAAAATATACACTGCAATGTTTACCAACAAACTGGAATGTCAGTAAGTAGAAGGTATTCATATTCTATTTTACTTGATTCATTTATTGGTTTCACTTTAACAGTCTAACTTAAAATGGGTCTAAAATACTTGTGAAAGGAAGAAGCAGAACAGAAGGATGTTCAGTCATCAAATATGAACTGCATTTGGAGAAATTAAGGTCTGGTCAAATTCAAAATTACATTGGATTTTGAGAGCTAGAAGAGGATGTGCAAAGAAACATAATGGAAATTGCAAAATAAATTAGCTTGGATAATGTTGAGGAGATTGATATGGTTGGTTTACTCAAATTGCATGGTGAAAATTTTACTATCAAGAGCTCATTGAACCTGAAAACAAGACAGGGTTGAAAAAATGCTAATAATGCAAACCCAAAAATTAATTTCAGATGATTTTAGCCATTTATAGGCTTTCATGGTCATTTTTGCTGATAAGGTGAAGAAATGCACAGGAGCAGCAGAGTTAATAGGGGCATAACAAAGCATATAAATGTTATCAGCATTGCACAAAAAAAAAAAAAAAAACACCACCGTTCTCAGATGTCAATAGCCCCATTTTTTAAACTAACTCTGCCAACTTTATCTACATAAAGAACATTCATTGTCTGTGGCTGAATAAGAATGAACATTTTTGTTGTTTTAATAAAAACAACAAAATGCTGGGAGTCTTGACGTGTTTTATCATGCTTAGTTATATAATGATCAGATGATCATTCAAAATTTTTTATGACAAATTAAGAAGATTGTTACTTGTAATAAAAATATTACAGAATAAAATTTGTAGAATAAAAATTGTTACTTGTAAATTTCACCATTTTACTCAAAGTTATTCCCATTTTCATGGGGTCTCATTTACAATTATCATCTTATATCTGTGCTATGTAGAGTCAACTCTCTGAAGGTAAATAAAGATAGATAAATTCAGAAGATCTGTATTTGAAAACTTTAATACAAGCCTAAATAAATAATCCAGAAGAACACTTTCTATAAAATCACAAAAGACAAAATTTCCAAAACATTTTGGAAAAACTGGCAGGTATTAAACGTATTAAATTTTTTCATTGATGAGAGGCAAAGTCAGTTGTCAATTTTTATTTGTATCAAGCCATATATTATATAATATGCAGCTTGTAACATAACACAGGAACAAAGATAGTATCTCATTCTAGAACCCATTTAAATTAAAATATTTTTTATTTTAATATTTACAAGTGCAAAATACAACAATTTATACTTTAAACTCACAGAGTTCTATAGTTATTAACCAATAACTTTTATATAATTTTTATGCCTTAAAAAAAAAAAAAAAAAAAAAAGGGTATAACATGTTAATATTGTGGTGGACTTAACTATATGAGAGATAAAAATTTCAAACTGAAACTTTTTCAAGAGTTTTTATCTGTTTTTTTTTTTTTTAATAATTAGAAAGGTTATCAATTTAATAGACAATCATTGCTAATTATATTCCGTATATTCAATATTCCTGATCACTTTCTTTCAACCATTTTTTGATGTTTTCAACCTCAATATGCCTGGCTAATACTACTGATGGAGGGTCAGCTTTATTCTTCTCCCTTGAATATTTATTAAATAAAACAGTAAATACATCAGTTAATACACAGAATGAAATCAAAATACACCAAATTTAAGTTATGATATTTTTTCAAATGTTTCTAAAGAAAGAAAACCTTAAAAAAAGTTTCAAAAGATTTATTTACATTTATGCAGTGGTTTCCAACAAGTAGGGCATGACTTAGCAAGGGATCAACAAAGAATATCTAGGATATAATAGTACACCAAAATCGGCTAAGGTAAAGAAAGCCAACCCAAAAACCGTGGCAAACTTCGGGAAACTTACTGGACAAACTGGTTTGCCGCTACTGCAGTTTCTTCCTGTATTCTCAGTAAACAGATAGTACGTGTTATCAGTAGTGGTAATAGAATCGAGAATGACATATTGATTGACACAGACGTTACAGACTATGTAATTTTTCTCATTATTAAAAGTAGATTATTGGGGTTCATGAGTTTTTGCTATAAAAACCATATCACTGATTTCTTTGTATGTTTTTAAGGTTAGGTTTCTTAACTCAACCTTAAAGGATAAGTTACGAAAAAAAGGAAAAGGTTGCTTTATTTTTCCTAACCTGATCTTAAAAGTTAGGTTAGGAAATAATAGGAAAAGAAAGAAAGAAAGATTCTTTATATATATATGTTTTATGATGTCAATGAATCACTTAACGCTATGATGTTATCATCTGTCACACCTATGTATCAATCAATATATTGTTCTCTACTTCTACTGCCGATACAGATAACATGCACCATCGTTTACCGAGAATGCAGGGACAAACTGCGGTAATGGAAAACCAGTCTATCTGGTAAGTTTTCTATAATTTGCCCTGGTTCTCGTGTTGGCTTTCTTTACCTTCGCCTCATAATCAAGTACAAACACAAAGTTGAAAAACTAAAGCGAAGGAGGGAACTAAGCTGGTTATCAGTAGTAAGGGCAGGGGTCAGAAAATAACAACAATATTACTGTATTTATTTATTAAATAAATATTACAGTACTGATTCCATAACAAAAGATCACAGAAATCTTGCAAATCAACACTTAATACAAAATTTAAGCAATACTTAAAGTGATAACAAGGAAGTTAGAAAATTCTTAGGGCATTATTTATGTCTAGGAAATAATGCCCTAAGAATTGTAAATTATATGAATAGATGATTGAGACATGATATAGAAAGAAAAAATAATAATTAATATAAAAATACACACATATTGCAAGATACCAATGATACCGAACTCTACTTTTGAATAACCATTCAACAAAACTTGGACAAGGTCACTTATAATTTACGTAAGCTGTCACTGCTGCAACAGAAATATAGAAATGTCAAACAACCTTCCATTATATTAGTTTTTTTAAGTGTGCCCACTTGGTAGTTGTAATCCATTGACCACAAATAAAAATCCACATGAAATTTTATACTTAATTTAAAGTGGTCATTGTTATGGAAAGGTCAATGGTTTGGACTGCTCAAAAAGGATTGCCCAGAAATAGGAGGGCGAGTCTTTTTCCCTTTTACAGCAAAACTAGTATTACACTGAAAAAGAAATTCAACAGAATTTCTTTCAGTATAATACTGGTTAACTAAATGACCAATTATCTGAACTGAAGAGTCAGGTGGGTGAATTCTGTAAAGTTTATCTCTCAACTAGGGCAACCAAGTTTCTCAGAACAGAAATTCAATTACACATTTCTCTCTATTGATAATTAAAATAAGTTTATTCATTTATTGAATCCATCAAAATATAAGTTATCAGAAAGTTTGCAACTCTCCTATGAAACATATGCAGTTCCCAGTTTGCAAACCACTCGGTGGTTGGCTGCATCTAGGATTATCTGACATACTGATTACTTTAGTGAGATGGTCCATATGGTATATTACGTCATATAATTTATTGTGCATTTTTTGTGAAGGCTGAAAAACCAGAAAAACTTAAAGGAAACCCAATACCATCTGCCTCAGATCGGTTAACTACAACCTCAGTTAAATACTTTAATACATTACCCTAAGTCTCGAATAAGACCTGTTCAAATGAGTGATAAGTGGTAAACTTATTATAATATCACAGTAGACTATTCATTCAACACCATTAAGCATACTGTTTGAAAGAAAATAGTGGGAAAATGCATGGTGAAAATTGTATTTGTTGCAATAACAGTACAAAGGTACACTAGATGGAAAACCATAAGTGTCCTTGGCACAATGATGAGATATCCTGTAGAATAGGTATGTGAATTGTGTGATGGAAGTGATCAGCAGAAAGGTTAGTAATCTGTTGCAGAGCATACTTCTAAGTATATTAAAGTAGCACCGCTTAATTATGCTCTAACTGTAAGTCCTTAAACTTACAGTTTAAGCATACTTCTTTAAAACATTTTACTAAATCATCTTTTTTTACAGTAATTCCATTCTCCAGAAATTTTTCCATACCTTGTCGATATTAATGTACAGTTTTAACTGATCAACAAAAGCAAACCCTGAAGCTATTTATAAAAGCTTTGTGTAAATTTAAAATTATATCATTTCAGTGATTTAGAGCCTGTATAGGAAATGTTTTCAAAAAAAATAACAAAATAAGCCTCCAGAGTCATGATAGAAGAATAGCATACTGACAGATCTTGTGTCCAATTATTATTCAAATGGCTGCATACAATTATTTTATAATTATTGATAAAAACAGAGCATCAATAACATAATTAGCCAATGTGGATAAAATACATTAGATATGATGCTACTGATTTCAATAACGAACAAAGACTAAGAAAGTTAAACGACAGAGTTTAAAATCAGTGTTAGTTCCAAGCTGTCTACTTTCTCTGTAAGATGCACTAAGAATACAATTTTAAGGAAGAAATCCTTTTTATATATAAATAATGTCTGAGAGCAGCTATGTTCTCTGATTCACTGAATTTTTTTTTTAATGAAAACCCCAAACACAACAGGTATTAGAACCTATAGTACTTAGTACCGTGCATGGGCTGAAGGTTGAGAAGATGAAAGAAGATACTCGTTGACATTAGATTTGAATTTCTGTAAATTGTAATTTCCAGAAAATGGAAGTTGAATGAATAAATACCGAAGAAGAAAAGTCGGTTCTGTGAGTTTGAAGTTGGACAGTAAAAGGATGTTGAATGGTTGTGGCACATGTTTGGACTGCTGTTGAAGAGAGAGAGAGAGAGAGAGAGAGAGAGAGAGTGGAAATTAAAAATGCACATGCAAGTATCTATAGAAACGGCACGCAGCAGAAACACAACATCTATGAGACAGAGAGTGGAGAAACTGCTAGAGATGAGGTAATTAGCTTAACTGTCCTCTTTTGAATGGAATCTAGAAGCCCAAGAGAGAGGTTTGGGGGCACCACCCCAGATGCGGGAACAATATATTATGGTATGTCGGATTTGCAATTTGTACAGAAGAACAGCTGTTTGGAAGAAAAGTAATGCTGAGAGCAAAAGAGAAAACTCAGGTTTTTAGATGCAGAGGAAGCAATAGTTGTAATGTGCTTATGCCAAGAGAGATTAGAAGTCAGGGTAATTCCCCAATAGAGATATATGATCTTGCCTAGAAATTGGAGTGTCACTGAACATAAGCATAGGAGCAGAAGAATCCTTTTTGTGAGATATAAGACAGCACTGAGTTTTAGAAGGATTGAAAGCAACTTATATTAGTTTCACTTTATTAATGAGGAAATTGTTACCCTAATTTTGGAATATCTTGCATATTGTTTACTACCAGCCTGATGCATCTTGCGCAGAACATCAGATAAGAAGAACAACATATCTGCATTTTGGATTACAGGAAAGCAGATGCAAATATGATTTTATTTTCAACGAACAAGAAGCAAAGGGAATGTTCTTGGGTAATTGATGTCATATAAAAAAAAATAAGCATGCAAAGTAACATGCTCAAAATATTACACGAAAAGGTAAAAAACGGTTATTCTGCATAACACAAACTTTAAAATGCAGCATTATTTAATAATAGCTACATATCATAAATATTTCATAACTTTTTACTATTAACTTATTAAGCAATTGGTTTACCTCAGATCCAAATGATGTGCTCCTCCTTCAATCCAAACAGCTACTACTGTGTTGGATACATTATGCAAAACCTAAAAACAACACACACACACACAAAAAAAGATTTACTTTTACTTATCTAATGTGACGCACGCTCCATATGATATATAAAGGCTTAAAAATTTTTACTGACTGTCAAAAGACAGTCAACAAAATATAAATCAATTCATGTAAACTGTGAATAAAATATGAATAAATTTGAATAATACATAAGTTAAGTATCAAATAAGCAAGGATTTTATCTCAAACCTTATAATGATGTATTTCTAATAAGTTACTGATGTCATATAAAAAAAAATATTTAATTTTTAACATTTATTTAATTTTTAATTTATTTAATTTATTTAACAAAATATTTAATTTATTTAACATTTATTCCTTTATAATATTCATACACTAGATAAATCATATTTATGACATATGTTTTAAAATTAAAGAGCAAAATCAACTTACCCCACCCACACTCCATGGATCTAAGTTTCCATTACTGAATACGATATTTGAGGCAGATTTAATATCTATATCAAAATAACAATAACAGATCTCTATAAATACTACAGAATTTTACATAATAGAACTTTATTCTTACTAATCTACAAACTCTGTTTTATGAGACAAAACTATTGACTCAATTTAATGTTAAAAGTAAATAATAAGAGTAAATATGACATTTATTAAAGTATATAATGAAAATGAAATGTTATTATATGATAAGAATCATGTTAATGATTCTTGATGATAAGAATCATGTTAATATACTATAATTTTGTTGGATGAGAATGTATTAATTTTTAAAATTAATTGCAAAAATTTGTACATCTGAAATATAGATTTCAGTCCTTGGGTGCCATGGTTATTGTGATATGAAGCTAAAAAAAAAAAAAAATAAAATAAATAAATAAAAAATTGGTCAAATCATAAAATGATTTCGTCCTTACCACTTATCCAATGTGAAAAAAGTTCTTTCTCTTTTTCTCTCTCATATTATTTTAATTCAAAGATGCATACACTGATAATGAAATACAAAAATGTAGTGCTAATTTCATTGTTTTGCAATTGGACATTACCTGCTCGTGTATAATATTGCCTATGTGTTAAGTTTTAAGTCATATTCTGATATCCTAAATGCTGTACTTTTAATCTCTCTTAATATTAATCTATCATAGTGCTAATGGAAAAATTTAATTTATGTCAGCATTCGCACATTGAAGATAAATGGCCAACAGCCAAGTCAGCAGATTTCTGTTGCTTATGAACATATGAATGGATTTTCAAAAAAGCAGAATTATTAGCAAAGGGGTGGGGAGGAAAGAAAAGCAAAACTTAAGGCAAGAGGGTTTTTATTCATTCTATATGAAAATTCCTCTATTATGTCATTTATGGAGGGGCTTTGAATATATTTTTATTCAAATAATATATATTTGAATATATTATTATTCAAAGCAGGACCAAATGAAAATGAACATGCTTGAATTATTGATTGTCCTTGATTCATGATGCATTCGTGATTAAAATTAATGAACAAAGTACTGACTGTTATTGATAATTTTTAAAAATTTATTTAATGTTTAATTTACTTAATTTAAAAAAATATTTAAAAAAAATAAAAATAAAAAAAATTAAAAAATAAAAATATTAAAATTAATTTAATATAAAATTTTTTAATTAATTTATTCATGTGTGTGTTAAAGTATGGTTAGTGTATTCCTATAATAAGTTTGTGCTCTTATAACATTAGCATGCACTTTATTTGATACATTCAAATATAAATGTATTTATAGCAGTGAATGAGTCAAGATCAATGCAAACAAAGAAACCAATGTCAAAAAAGATCATGTAAAACAATACTTACCAGTTCCCCAAAACTGAATACTTAGCCACTGATTCCGTGGTGAAATGTTATAAGTCTTCTTACAGTAATTCTCTCTCATTTCTTTTGAGAAAGGAAGTTTTGGAAACATATCATTTATGCCATTTGTATCAATTTTCAAATTCACTTCTGTACATGCCTAGAAAAGTGCAAAGAAACTCATAAAATTTTCACATATTTAACTTTTAATAAATGTTAATAAAGTTAGTACAACAATATTTTTCAGAATGTATTTAACAAAAAGACTGACTTTATATTAAAAGGCTACTGACTTTACTGAATTTTCAGATCTTAAAATGTGGGTATGTTTATGCTTTTCAAGACTACTCATGTATGGCAGTCATGAAGTTCTCTTCAGTGAATGCCTGCATTTTCATTCCGAATTAAAATTTGTATAAGAATAAGAGAAATTTACCTCAATATGGTATGTAGAACACTTCCTTATGATACTCTCTAGAAATTAAAACAAATAAAAGATTAACGCAAAATGATTACAATAAAAAAATTCAAAAATTAATTTAAAAAGTTTAACGTAAATTTTGATAAACGATTTTTTTCCCTCTTGATAGTATATAACAGAACTATGATGCTCAATATGTTCTAAGTTAATATCAATGTTTGTATAAGAATAAGAGAAATTTACCTCAATATGATAAGCATACACTTTCGTATGATACTCTCCAGGAGAGTATCATACGAAATTTCTGGAGAGTATTACACGGAAGTGTTCTACATATCATATTGAGGTAAATTTCAATTATTATAAAAATATTGATATTAACGTAGAATGTATTGAACATCATAGCTCTGTTATATGCTATCAAGAGGAAGGAAATTGTTTACGTTAAACTTTTTATTAATTTTAATAATTATTTAAAATTGTTTTTTGAATTGTTTTTATTGTAATAATTTTGCGTTAATCTTTTATTCATTTTAATTTCTGGAGAGTATCACATGGAAATGTTCTACGTATCATATCGAGGTAAAATTTTCTTATTCTTACACAAATATTGATATCAACGTAGAAAGTACTGAGCATCATAGTTCTGTTATATGCTATAAAATTCTGAATTAAAATATTCTGTCCATAATGATTCTGAAGTCTCATGAAAATGTGTTCGAAATAGGTTCAAAATACCTATTATAAATAATCTCGTTGAAAAAAAGTCACTGTAACCCATTCTGTACATTAAAATTTAGTACTGTTTAAGTGGGGGTAGCCTTCTATGAGAGTATAATGGATTCACCACTATATAAGAGAAGCCCGATAATCTGATATTCCTTTGACAACAGCAGTTCCTGGCTACTGAATGTTTAAATAAAAAGACCCAAACTTTTAATAAAAATTTTGGTGTCTATATACTATGATAAAATTGATTTCTGGGAATTATGTATATTACATTGATACTATTTGAAAAGTTTTCTGTAGCTTCCCAAAGCAGCAAATTTGCCAGTTCTAAATTTATATCATAGAACCTGATATAAATTCACATCACAGGATTATTCATTCTATGATATGCTTGAAACATTTGTTCATATTTAAACTCTGTGAAAATTAAAACTTTTAAATTCCTTTATGTGACTAACTTCTAAGCTATTGCTAAATTATGTCCAGCTTATTGAAGTAACAAATATTCAACTAATGAATATTGTCTGTCATATGCATGAATAATCTTCAAATATTTATTAATTTTCTCATTAATCTGCTGTTCTTGAAATACGTTATGCAAACCTAATAGTAATATGAAATTTCCTAATTTTCCATTGGTAATTATTGATGAGTTGCTAATTTCACTCAAGAACAGCAACAGATAATCCTATGACCTTCGAACAACTGCCCAGTACCAATAAATTAATTATAAAAAGCAAACATGCCTTAACTCTAAAACAACTGTACATTACTGTGTTTAAGTTCAAGAATGATAATAAAATTTATATTGTTCTGAAACGAAATCATCATTTCATTTCATAACAATACACACATGTACGCACACATAAAGTTCTAAATTTGAGAATGCTTTAGTTGCATTCAGGTTGCGTTTGAGGAGCCATGCCCCCCCCCCTCATTTTTCTATCTTTCCTAAGCACATTATAAATGCCATAGAGAAACACTATCTCCTATATTGTCTGTCATATGCATGAATAATCTGAGTGGTACCAGGTTTCTGCTATCTTTCAATGCTATAATAGTCTCTCTGAGATTTTCGAATTTCTATGTTGCTAGAATGTGACCAATCTTTGCTGGTCCTTTTGGATCTCATGGTTTGTTGAAGTGGCCAGCACCTAGACGTTAGCCTATGTGAAACTTATGCATGTTGGCTATTGGTCACAGCTATTATTGAGTAGTTATATGTGTTTGTGCTCTTTTTTGGCAGCCTTGGTCTCCTTCTGGCTATGGTTCCTACAGGGTAGACAAGGAGGTTGTGAGGGTGAAAGATCAGATCTAATGAAGTGCTATTACCCTGCACATGTCCACAACTTCCGGGTACATTAGCCCAGTGATTCGGTCCAACAAGCTGTTTCTTCATCCCATTTCAATTTTGTTACCACTGCCTATACTCCATGTATATTTCTGAATGTCTTGCCAGGATGCTGTGGTATAATAGTCAGGTGTGTCCAGCTTCCTAGCAGGAGGTGCCATTCCTTCATTATCTGTGTGAAGCTCCTGCTCCCTCCTCCCTCCATGACATTTTTCATGGAGACTCGAATAGCCTATTGTACGTGCTGCTCAGATTGGGAAGTCTGTTATATGAAAAATAAATAAATGTGTAGAAAGTTTGAACATCTTATTTCTGGATTACTCCTCCAATACAAGCCAAATGATACTGAAAATTAATTCTGAACTATTAACCTTTCATTCACTGTGTTTTTCCATACTATCCTATTTCCTATCTGATTTTTAGCCCTATCCAGCATAAGCCTGTGCTTGCTTGCTTTCTTACAGTGCTTGACACCAACAATCCATCTTTCTCTTGATTTGCATTTGGGCTTATTAGTATTCATATTTCTAACTATGCTTATCTGTCTCCAAACATTACTGGTGTGGGCAACATATTCATTTTAATTCCCAAAATGTCAAAATCATCGGCTGTACCCACAATTATCAACCTTAATCTAGGCTCAAAACATTTAGCACACTTTCACTAAACCACACTTGAACCATAATAGGGGATCTCACACTCACAGTTTGCAGCCAAGGGCTAAAGAAATATTGTCATTAAAAGAAATAGTCATTAAAAGATTATTTAATTCTGCAGAATACTTATCAAAATTTATGGAACACAACTGACCATATTTATGAGAACTGCTATTTCAAAGGTCCTCACTAGTTATAAGATCATTCACACAGTTACTGTAGAATTTTCTAAAGTAGAGTATCGGTCTGTGCTTTTAAAATTGAAAAAAAAAAATAATAAAAAAATACTAAACTGACTGCAGAGTATAAAATAAGAGCATTCTGTAATGTAAATTTAAAGTTTAAATTAAAGATAATTATAAAATAACAGTTCTAGTTTTAAACTTTAGTTAATCTTATTTTGAAGGAAAAAAAAAGTTCATTAATAACCATCCAGTAAGTGCACCATACCTGTTCTCCCCTAAGTGGCTTAGAGGGGAACAGGTATTCTGTGTGTTATCAGACACTCAGTCTAAAAAACTGATGGATCCAATATATTTCTATTACAGAAGATTTAGGAGAAGTCCAGTTGGCCTGCTTCCCTAAAATCCACTCATGCACACCTTCTCGATGGTAAGTCCTGTTATGTCACTTAGGTGGCAACGAACGTGTAGAGTGGTACTCTTCAAGACACCTGGTCAGAGTGAAGAGAAAAAGACCAAACCCTCTAGCACATGACAGCATGACGAAACAAATGGCCCTCAGTCCCCAGCAGCTTTCACTTCCCCTCTTACGGCAGCAAGAGGATCGGAGTGGAAGCAGAGGGTGCTAAGAATCTCTGGGTACGACCAGGCTGCCATGCACGGAAACTGAACTTGGCCTATTACAACGAAAGATTGCTCATCGGTGAAGACAAGATATTAGAGCTGGAAAAGGAACTAGAAAATATGAATTGGAATAACATCAGTTTGGCTGAAACAAGAAGAAGAAATGAATCATTTATGTTTATCAAGTGGAAATCTGCTGTATACCAATGGAAACAGTGAAAGGAGAGATGGTGGAGTTGGCTTTCTGGTCCATAAGAATATAAAAAACAACATTTTGGAACTCAAAAGTACATCACCAAGGGTGTAAAGACTAATACTCAGGATTTCTAAGAGGTACAAGCTAAAGGTTATAATGATTTATGCACCAACATTGAGCCATGATGATGAAGAGGTTGAAGAAATGTACACCGAAATTGAGAGTCTTCTAGATGAGCAGAAAACCCACTACACTATTATTATGTAGAAAGAGGAACTATAGGAAATTTTGGAATTGGTGAAAGACTTGTGGAATTTTCAGAATCTCAAGGATTGTCAGTAATGAACACTTTTTTCAAGAAAAGGGTGAACAGAAAGTGAACATGGAAAAGCCCAAATGGATTAACAACTAATGAAATTGACTTCATCCTCACTGACAAAAGATATATCGTGAATGATTTTACTGACCTGAATAAGGTAAATGTTGGAAAAGAAAGGAAAAAACTGACTCGAGTAAATAATACGAAGGTCTTTGAGATAACAGAAGAGGAGAAAAAGCAGTATGTACTGGAACTTAAGAACAAGTTTGAGCTTCTGCAGACTGCTCTGGACCAACATATCGACAAGGAATATTACAACTTTCTGAAAGTGATAAAGCCCAAAACACCTATAGGTAAAAAGAAATCCAAAGAAGAAACAATTAGTCAAGAAACACTTGTTATGATGAACCAAAGGCGACAAATGAAGAGCAAGATAAACACTGACAAGGAGAAAATTGAGTATACTGAGTAATGCAAAGCCATTATAAAGAGACTCAGAGGACATAAGAAGATTTAACACAAGAAAAGTAGAACAAGCATTAAGGGAAAACAAAGGAAGATACAGAAAGACAAATGATACTGAAACTGAAGAATAGTGATGGTGTACTTATAAATAGCAGAGAAGGCATAATTCAAAATAGTAGAAGACTACTATAGAGAATTATACAAGGAGCGAGGGAATGACACCAGCAGTGGGGAAGATGGATTGCAAAGTAGCAACACATACGACATACCCGATATTCTTCCTGATGAGGTAGAACATGCATTGAAGAAAATGAAGAATCGGAAAGCCCCGGGGGAAGATGAAGTTACTGTAGAGTTGTTAAAATTGGGAGGAAGAGACATAACACAAAAACTGGCAAGGCTCTTCACAAAGTGCATTAGAAAAGGTGTGATGCCTATGCAGTGGAATAATGCAATCATAGTTTTGCTGCATAAGAAAGGAGATAAATCAGAAATTGGAAATTATAGACCAATTAGCTTGTTATCCCACATCTATAAGTTGTTCACAAGGGTCATTACTAACAGATTAGAAAGAATACTTCATGAGAATCAACCGAAAGAGCAAGCTGGTTTTAGGACAGGAGTCTCAACTATGGATCACCTTCATGTCATATCACAGCTAATGGAGAAAGCAAATGAATATAAAACACTAT
The DNA here is from genome assembly GCF_048544385.1 of Mastigoproctus giganteus. Taxonomy (NCBI): domain Eukaryota; kingdom Metazoa; phylum Arthropoda; class Arachnida; order Uropygi; family Thelyphonidae; genus Mastigoproctus; species Mastigoproctus giganteus. Next base: position 24,938,406 of record NC_143577.1, on the reverse strand, counting down.
TATGCCCGACATTTGTGGATTATGAAAAGGAATTTGACTCCATACAGCATAAGGAAATGTATGTGTGTGTGTGTGTGTGTGTTTGTTATGGAGGTTTAATGGTGCATAAGCTGCTGAGGCTATAGTGCGCCTTATAAGGAAATGTTTCGGACACTGGAAAGACAAGGCATAGGTATACCCCATATATTATGATTTTGAAGAAAATATATGAGAATGCTACCTCCTTTATTAGACTAGACAAAGACAGTAGCAAATTTAAAATTGAGAAAGGAGTTATTAGCGATATGGTGCAAGGAAACCGAAGCTTTTGCTGCACAAGCAAAAAAAAAAAAAAAAAAACCAATTTACCCAGAAAGAAAGAGAGAAGATGAAGGGAATCACCAAGAAAGAGAAGAATGATGATATCCAGCTTAGGACCCTGAGTGTGCCAAACCCATACTCACTAAATGTGAGCCCCTGGGATTACAAGGAGACACAATATCGCAGAAGTTTTACTGCTGTCCTTGAGGAAGCTTTCAGAAAATTAGACTGGTCGCAGAAAGGAGTCAATGTGAATGGAGAGTACCTAAACCAGTTACGATTTACAGATGACAGTTTTCATAAGCCACGATCCCAGAGAATTAGAGGAAAATCTTAATCAGTTATGCACAGTTAGTAAGGACTTTGGACTAAAGATGAATATGGCTAAAACAAAAGTAATGATGAAAAAGTATGCCACAGAAAGGGGCATTAGCATTAGTAGAGGCATATGATCCACAACAAAGGATGGAAGTCTGTTCCACCAACCAACCACCCGCTGGCTAAAGGCAAACTTCCACACATCTATCTTACATCTGTCTTTTCTCAATTTGAATTTATGCCCTCTCATATGATTATTCTGGGCAAGAGGAAAAATTCTATCAGCATTGAGCATGCTCAAAACATTCAAGGATTTATACACCTCAATCAGATCACCTCGCAGGTGCCTAGTCTCCACACACTGTAATTTGCAAAATTTAAGCCTTTCTTCGTAAGAGCAACCCTTTGTTCCATTCACTAATCTTGTTGCCATTCTCTGTACTCGTTCCAACAGTTCTACATCCTTCTTAAAATGAGGCCTCCAGACCTGTATACAGTACTCAAGGTGTGGCCCGATCATTGCCTTATGTAAGGGGATAATCACCTTATCCCTGCTAGAAAAATTCCTGTATATCATTGACAAGACACTATGAGCTACTCTTGTAGACCGTCTGCACTGCTCAGAAAACTTCATATCTGCCTGCACAATTACCCCAGGTCCTTTTCGTTCTCTACCACTGTCAGTATAGTACCACAGAGTTGATACGTCACTCTGGGGTTGCTGCTTCCCATATGTAGTACTTTACATTTGTCATGTTAAACTTCATTTGCCACCTCTCAGCCCATCTGCTCAACTTTTCTAGATCCTGTTGCAGCAGCATACTGTTATTAGTGTCCTTAACAACCCTGCCAACCTTTGTATCATCTGCAAACTTGGACATTAAGTTTGATATACCATTATCAATATCATTTATAAATACAGAAAACAACAATGGACCCAATACTGAACCCTGAGGGACACCATTAATAACATTAGTCCATGATGAGCAGTGTCCATTAATTACCACTCTCTGTCTTCTCCCACTGAACCATCCCTTTATCCATAGCAACAATTTGCCTCCAATGCCACACTGCTCCAATTTGTGTAGCAGTCTTCCATGTGCAACAGTATCAAAAGCCTTTCTAAGATCCAAATATATGATAACAAAGTTATTCCCTGCATCTAGTTCCTTTGTGACCACATCACAGTATCCAATCAAATTGGTCAGGCAAGACTTTCCCTTAATAAAACCATGCTGTGTCCGAGCTATAACTGAAGTCTTGTCTAGATGATCCTGCAGTGCTTCTTTAACCAGTGCCTCCATTAATTTTCCTGGAACAGAAGTTAAACTAACAAGTCTATAATTACTTGTGTTGCCCTTTGATCCTCCTTTGTAAATTGGGGTCACATTTGCAGATCTCCAGTCCATGGGTACCGCCCCTGATTCCAAAGAAGCTCTCATAATTATGGCTAAAGGTTTGCTTACATCCTTTGCTGCCTCCTTTAATATAACTGGATAGATCCCATCCACCCCGAGTACCTTTTTTATGTTTATCTTCAACAATTTCTCCTCCACTTTCCTCTCAGTTATTACAAAATCATCCAGCTCACTGCCAGAGTTTAACTCACCTCTGGCATTCTCCTACCTGAATAACTCCTCATGGGTGAATGTAGATGCAAAATACTCATTTAGTTTGTTAGCCACCCGAGCAGGATCATCAACAGTTGTACCATGAATATCCTGTTGTATCCAGTGGACCAATCTGATTTATCCCTTTCCTTCTAGAGTTTACATAGGTAAAGAACTCGTTGTTTTTCTTTGCATCCTTTGCCAAGTATTTCTCATAATCTGCCTTTGCCTGCCTAATCTCCTTTGTGACTTGGTTACAGACCAGCTTATATCTATCATAGGCTTCCATGTCACCCATTAATTTATATGTATCCCATGCATTTTTCTTCTCTGCCATATGCCTCATTAATTCATCTGACATCCATTTAGGCCTAATCCTTGAACAATATTTCTTAGTTGGTATGTAAAGCCTAGTAGCTTCCAAGATAAATTCTTTGAATGCTTCCCATTTTGAATTTGGTGTTGGTAACACATCAGTTGGTCCCACCGTATAGAATTTAAATACTGTCTCAGACCACCGTAGTCATCTTTACGAAAGCAAAAGCCCTTCCCTTTACCCCCGATGGTAGTTACCTCTTTGAGTAAATCCCACTTCAGCACACTGTGATCACTGCCACCTAGTGGTTCCTTTATCTGCAGATTCCTAATGCATGAAGCATCACTACTGATAATCAGATCAAGAGTATTACTTCCTCTAGATGCCTCCCGAACTTGCTGATGTAGAAAACAATCATCCAATAAATCCACAAAAGCCTTGCTAGTGTGTGAGTGACCAACCCACAAATTCCAGTCAATATCTGGGAAATTAAAATCCCCCATTATAAGACTCCCTGATTTACTGACCCACTCTATTTCCCTATACAGTTCCTTATTATACTCGTCACAGTCATTAGGCCTATAACACACTCCTACTCTCAATTTTGATCTCCTAATGCTTATGTCACACCAAACTGACTCGACATTGAACTGTCCAGCAGTGCGACTGGCTTCACTTCCTTGGATTTTATGTGTTTCTTAACTAGTGCTGGGTGCATTGTTGGGTCCATAGTTTCAGTGCTGGGTCCATTGTTGTTTCCTATATTAACGATACTGATGAAGGTATATCAGGCTTATTGTCTAAGTTTGCAGTTTGCGTAGTATGGTAAGCAATGCAACAAGATCTAGAAAAATGGCAGTTGAAGTTTAATACTGACAAATGCAAGGTGCTGTATATGGGAAGCAGTAATCTCAGATTAATGTACCAAACTCAAGGCATTGGAGAATGAAAAAGACTTGTGGATAATTGCACATTCAGAATATAAATTTCTCTGAGCAGGTAGACAGGTTGCCAGAACAGCTTAATGGGGTTTATTCAATGATATACAGAAAATTTGCCAGGTGGAATAAGGAGGCGATTATCCCATTGTATAAGGCAATGCTCAGGCCTCATCTTGAGTACTACATACAGGTCTGGAAGCCTCATTTTACGAAGGACATGGGTCTGTTATAATAGGTGCAGAGAAGAACAAGGTTGGTGAGCGGAGCAAAAGGGTGCTCTTACCAGCCTTACCAGGATGTTGCAAATTGCAGCATCTGGAAACCAGCTACTTGTGAGAAGATCTAATTGATATGTTTAAGGTCTTGAACAGATTGAATAAGCTCAGTGTTGCTGGAATTTTTCCACATAATAAATGTTATGCTAGTATACAATATTGTAATGGGTTTAATTAGAAACTGAAAAACAAATGAAACCTGATAGTCCCATGCTTTACTGTCCAGTCCAGTTCCACAACCTGTTTGGTCTGCACAATATATATATTCATTCCAAATATCAAAACATTGCTTGTTTCCTGTAGAATTGTATGTTAGAGAAACTGCTTCAAACAGACCAGTGACGGAACTCATTGCTTTGTTTACTTTCTGACACATTACCTTGAAAAATATAAGAATAAACACATTAAAAATTTAGGGAAAAATGAATATTTATAATCTTAAAACTAATTTGTAATAAATTAACACTTTAATCACAAACAGAAGTTTAAACAACTGCGATATTCAAGTTTTGCATATTTGGCTATTATTAATAATCATATAAAATTCAAGTTAATGACCTTTGAAATAAAAATAATATTAACTTTTAAACTGTAATTTAAATTATAGCCTTTTTGTCTCTAAATTTAATGGTTCAAGATATAGCTTAAAGATAAGTTTTTTAGAAGAGCTATCAAAAACTATTAAAATGACATCACAAGAGGTCAGTGTGAAATATCCCATTTCCATACATCTTTACTTCAAATTAGATAAATGCATTACATTTCATTTTTTTTTATGTAAATCCCAAACATGAGAGGTATTAGAACATACAGTACTTAGTACAGTGCTTGGGTTGGAGGTTGAGAAGACGAAAGAAGATATTTGTTGAAATTGGACTTGAACTTCTGTGGACTGTAATTTTCAGGAAATACGTATGAAGGAAGGTTGTTCCAGAAAACAGCAGTTGAATGAATAAACGAGGAAGATGAAAAGTTGGTTCTGTGAGTTTGAAGTTGGACAGTAAATGGATGTTGGCTGGTGGTGGCACTTGTTCAGACTGTTTTGAAATAGAGAGCGGGAATTATAGAAGCCAATTCAGAAGAACAGTGCCCATGGAGATATCTGTAGAAGAGGCATGCAACAGAAACAGTATGTCGATGAGATAGCGAGTGGAGAGATTCTGTTAGAGAGGAGTCATTAATTAACCTAACTGCCCTCTTCTGAATGGAATCTAGAAGCCTGAGAGAGGTTTTGGGGGCATCGCCCCAGACATGGAAATAATATTCCATGGTAGGGCGGATTTGCGATTTGTACAGAGTGAACAGCTGTTTGGAAGAAAAGTAACGCCGAGAGCGAAAGAGAAAACCAAGTTTTTTAGATGCAGAGGAAGCAATATTTGTAATGTGTTTGTGCCAAGAGAGATTAGAAGTCACGATAATCCCCAAAAGAGATATATCATTTTTCCTAGAAATCGGAGTGTCACCAAAGATAAGCATAGGAGCAGAAGAATCCGATTTGCGAGATATAAGGCAAGACTGAGTTTTAGAAGAATTGAAATCAACTAAGTTGTCTTTGCCCCACTGGAGAATTACCTGGAGATCGGCATTTAAGGAATTGGTAGCAGATGTTCGAGAAGTTGAAGCTGATTGAGCAGGGCAAGGTTTCTCAAAATGGAAAGTGGAATGGAAAATGGAAAGTTTTCTCTCTGATCGCACCCTCAGTGAGCGATCACAGAGAAAACTGGATAACCAATTATAAAAAACAGTTGGCAAACCATAAGATAGAAGCTTGTTTAGAAGATCTTTATGCCAAACACGATCGAAAGCCTTTGAGATGTCAAGAGCAACTGCTTGTGTTTCACTGAACTTTTCCATTTGAATCCACACTGGCGATTGTAGATCAGATGGAAGGTTTCTAGGTAGTTTAAGAGTTGGAGGTTAATTGATTTCTCCATTACTTTAGAAAGAGTAGAAGTAATTGCAATAATTGGATGGGAGGGATTAGTCACCCTTTTTTAGGAACTGGCTGGATATGAGCAAATTTCCAAGCAGTAGGAAAAACACCTTTGGAATAAGAAAGTGAAAAAAGGCAGCAAAGAACAGAAGTAACTTCAGGAGCACAAGTTTTGAGAACAAGTGGAGATTTACCATCGGGACCTGGAGCTTTCTTAGCATCAAGATTCTTCAAAATCCTCTGACATCCTTTTGACGGAAGACCACAGGAGGCACTGAATGGAGTGTGTTGGGAATGGTGGGAGGAATTTTACCAAGATCATTAATACATGAGTTGGAAGAAAAATGGGATGCTAGCAAGTCAGCTTTATCCTTGGCTGAAGTGACAACAGAACAGTCTGGTTTGGACAGAGGTGGGAGCAGAGATGGGCAAAAGTTGCGGCCAATAGCTTTGGCAAGAGACCGGAATGCTCGGCTACCATTAAGGCAAAAAGCAAGTTTTCTACTCTTAGCCTGTTCAAACTCTAGTTTGGACTGATTGATAACTGCTTTACAATTGTTGAGAGCTTTGGTGCAGGCAGAAAATGAAACTGAAGAATTAGAAACAAGCCAATTACGATATGCAACGTTCTTATCTTGAACAGCCTTAGCACATTTATTGGAAAACCAAAGTTTAGATAAAGGACGAGATTTTAAAGTGGAGTGTGGGATAAAGGATTCCATTCCTCCAAGAATGGATTGTCAATTTCATTGACACGATCTGAGCAAACGTTGACATCAGAAGTTTTGAATCAGTAATCCGACCAAGGAAAAGAAGAAAAGAAATCTCGCAGGTCATCCCATTTTGCATTCTTGTAATGCCAAACAATACGAGGTTGGGAATAGCCACGAGATAAAGGCTCCATTGGAGAAGAGACAATCACCAAGTTGTGATCTGAGGTGCCTAAATAAACTACACTGGTATCCAAAGTTAAGTTACAAACACAAAACAAAATCTGAGATAAAGAAAAATACATAATTGATGAAATTCCATGAAATCTTTTTGGAAGAGTATTATATTATAAGACTCAATTATATTATCATGAGATCATGGCTGCCAAAATATTGAGGAGCCAGATTTGCATAATTCAGGGATTTAATGGGGAGTATGAGCCCCCTTTCCCCCCAAAACCAGTATAATGTTGTAGAGAATATGGCATTAAAATTCGTTATACAAAACTAAGTTTTGAAAGTTGGGAGAGAAAGAAAATTTAGAGGTAGACTAAAATAACCAAAAAGTGGAAAAAGTTAGTAATTTTGTTTATCTACAGAACAGTCTTTAATGATGATGGAAGATCAAGCATGAAAGTAATAACAATAAGTAGAGCAGGGAGTGTAGGTAGCAGAGATCAATGAAATCCATTGATCTCTGCTACCTACACTTACACTCCCTGAAAAAGAGAAATCTGCCAAAGGACAAAATTATCTGTTCAGTTTTTAAATGTATTTTAACTTATGAAGTTGGAACCTGAGTAAGAAATAAAGCAGTAAATTAGGAGATTCAAAAATAACAGTTTTAGACAAAATAAATGGAACTAACAGAGAGAAGCAATGACAAGTTCATATTACAAATGAGGACACAATCTTGGAGAATTAGTTTAAAAGATAAATGAAGCAAACTTAAGATGATATATAAGGGCATGTTAAAAGCATGGAGAAGAATGGTTAGTTAAACATATTTGAAGCAAAAAGGAATGGTAATAGGCCCAGAGGCAGATCAAGAGGATGAGAGAGAGATTAATGAAATCCAGAAAGCATTAGAAGAAAGAGGATCTACTTTGGCTAGGTCTACACTGACTAAACATATAACAGCAAACAGGGCAGCAAGAAAGAAAAATAGTGACTGGAAAGCTGACAGACTAAAAGGACAATTTGTACTACAGTGATCTGTACATCCATTGAATATAACAGTTTAGAACTGGTAGTAATAATTAACATTCATTAATAATCATATTGTAAGATTATATTAAGGGAGGCAAACCTTTAGTCATAATTATGAGAACATCATTCCACTCAGGGGATGTCACTGTGGACTACAGATGTGTAAATATATTCCCAGTTCACAAAGGAGGATCAAAGGGGTGACATGAGTAATTACAGACCCATTAGCTTCACTGCTATTCTGGAGAAAATAATGGAGTCACTGGTTAAAGAAGTAATGCAAGACCATCTAGACAGGAGTGCACTTATACTGCACTCACAACTTGGATTTGTTAAGGGATGATCCTCTGACCAATTTAACTAGCTACTATGATGTAATAACAATGGAACTGGATGCAAAAAATAATTTTGATATACCGGAATACCTCGCATAGCACGGTTTCGAACAGCACGGGTTTCGCTATAGCATGGTTTATAAATTGAAAAAAAATTAACTGCATTACGCACCAATACATTTGATATGTATGTATGTATGTATTATGCCAGCACGTAGGCCAATGCGTTATGGATTCAAGGCCATGCTGACTGTCGTCACAACTCCCATTATATACGGACTCTGCTAGCTTTGATAGCTTAGTAAACACTCTAGATTCCAAGCGGTGAGGTCATTGATTGTGTGTAAGCTGCACAAATATTTTTTGCTGTGTATTTTTAGATTATTTTTTAAAAACGTTACACCTTTATACGCAAATATGAGTGGAAAGAAGAAATGTAATGGCGCCGAGTGTTCTTCTAGATCCACACATCGAACGAAGTATGAAAGTAAGGCAGGCGTTGCAAAATGACATTCGATGTTATGAAGAGATGTATGCAGATAAAAAGAAGAAAAAAACTGTGCAAACTAAGCTGATCAGTTATTTTTCAAAATAAAAATATAGTTCATATTTCACTTATATTCTTTTGGTATGTACACACTGCAATAAAAATCATTTGTACTGTATTTACTATTATTTTTCATTTTTATCATTTTAGTTTTTTTTTTTGCAAGAATTTCATGTGCATCAATTTATAGTAAACAAACACCTATATATTTTTGCAACTCGACCCATATAATCAAATTGTCGGAATGCATTACATTAAAATACATACTAATAATATCTTGATCAGCGCGGTTTCGTATAGTGCGGTATTTTTTTAGCACGAATTAACCGCGCCATGCAAGGTATTCCTGTAATATACTTAGATTTCAGAAAAGCTTTTGATATTGTTGCACATAAAAGACAACTATACAAATTGGAGCAGTGTCCATTAATAGTAAGCTGCTACTATGGATAAAGGGATGGCTGAGTGGGAGAAGACAGTGGTTATCAATGGGCACTGCTCTTCTTGGGCTAAATGATTAGCGGAGTTTCCTAGAGTTCATTGTTGTTTTCTATATTTATTAATGATATTGATGAAGGCATACTGAACTTAACATCTAAGTTTGCAGGAATGGAAAGTGAAGTTTTAACATTACCAAATGCAAGGTACTGCATAATCCCAGATTAACATACTGGTGCCTCCGTAGCCAGGTGGGCAGGAGCAGCAGTATGTAGCACACACTTCTTGATTAGATCGGGGTTCGAGCCCATGACCACCAAATACAGAGGATGCGGAAAGGTCAGGAATGACCACTGCATATCCCCGGAGCAATATGGCCTTAGTTGCTAATGTTCCTAAAAACCGAATAACAACAACAACATTAACATACCAACTGTGTGGTACTACTCAGGGTTGTAGAAAATGAAAAAAAATCTGGGTTTGTGCAGTCAGATATTAAGTTCTTTGAGCAGTGCAGACACTGCTCAGAGAACTTCATATCTGACTGCACAACTACCCCAGACAGAACAGTTCGTGGGATTTGTTTATATCAGACTACCCCAACTGCCAGGATAGCTCATGGGGTTTTGTCAATGACATACAGGATTTGCTAGCAAGGATAAGTAGGTGATTATTACATTGAAAAAGGAAATGGTTAGATTGCGTACTGAGTACAGGTTCGGAGGCCTCATTTTAGGATGATATAGATTTGCTGGAATGGGTACAGAGAAAGGCAACAAGAATGGCAAGGGGAACAAAAGGATGCTTTCACCAAAAAAAGCTTCAGTTCTACAAATTGCAGCATTTGGAGACTAAGTGCCTGCAAGTTGATCTGATTGAAGTGTTTATGGTTTTGACTGGACTAATCAAGCTTAGTGCTTGGTATTCCCAGTGGGTAGTTGATAGTTGGAACAAACTTCCAGCTGCTGTTGTAGAAGTGGGTAGTTTGAATAAATTCAAGGAAAAACTAGCAAACTATTGGAGTGGACGTACAGGTAATGTGGGAAGGTGTTTTATTTGCTGATGTTGTATAAGCTGCCTTTAAGTTATTCCTTGAGTGGCATGGTGTGCAGGTAAACTATGTTGTTTAAAGATAATAAAGCACTCAAACCTATGTTGGTATAATTATGTTTATTTCAGAACTAGAATAAATATAATTATACCCACATGGGTTGGAGTACTTTATTATCTTCCAACTAAGCTTGTTTTCTTGTATCATTTGACACTACTAATAAATATACTAAGTTTGGTGTGGGTTAAGCAAAGCACGTAAGGTTGTGAAGCATAACTACACTGTGCTGTAGATCTTTTTATTTTTTGTTCAGTTTGCTGGAGATAAACCAAAGTTTTGAAGAGGTAGGGTCTAAAGTCCTTTTGATTATTAATTAAATTAATCATTAATAAAGTTAAATTATTAAGTAAGTTAATTATTAATAAAGAGATTGTCTAGACCAGTGGTTCTCAGTAGAGTGCTGTCCCTCTTGGGAAATTTGAAGAATCTTGTAGTGGGGGGTCCCCTCAAAACTCTTAGGTTTTAACATTACATACACATGTGCACCTAAGAGATTTGAGGCCTTCCCACATTTTATCACACTGCAGGCCTCTTTCCCCCAAAACACTTCTGCCATTACAGCTTAGAGGTCAGAGGAGTCTTTTTATATTAAAAGAGAGCTGGATTAAAGCAGGTTAGGTATCATTGGTGTGGCCAATAATATTAAGCATGTGTAAAGTCATGCAATCAAAAGTGAAGGTAATTTTTATTTAGTCTGATTTATTTAGTCATATGGAATTGCAAAAAAAAATATCAGTGCTTCTATTAGTGATTTGAATTAGCACTAACTTTTGCAGAAAAAAGGATGCTGTATCAACAGATATAGGAAAATTTATAATACAAAAACATATATAAAAAAAGTAAATAACAGGATATAATACATACAAGCCAAATGAATGGTCAAAAAAAAAAAAAAAAAAAAAAAAAAGGAAGAAAATAAAAAATAGGCAGATATCTTACTATGTTAATCTAAATTATTAATAATGTAATTTTGCAAACATATAACTGTTTTCAATCAGCAAGGTGGTGGTGGTTTCATTTGAACATCTTGTTTTGACTCTGACATGATGAGCTGTGAACATTATTTGATGATAAAAAGTATATTGCATAATACATCTGAAGGGTTCCTACAGCTAAAAAAAAAGGGTTGTGTAGGTTGGATAGTGTAACTTTACACCCATCTTGTATTAAATGTTGTACCTAAAACAAGAACAGAAATAATGAACTCTGAAATGAAAACAATTATTATTGAAATATTATTATTTTAAACAGTTCAATCATCATTTTAATGTCTTATCAACGTCTTTGGGGTAAAAACTCTTATCAAGTCTTTGGGGTAAAAACAATCAGTAAATCTTACTTTAACTGGAAAAGCAGGATAGGTCCCTTCAAAGGATGTTTGATAAGGATAATTCATCATAGCTATGTTGGCAAAAGAGGTTCTGATCCATCTTAAGAAGTGATCATAATCAGGATCATTGTTCAGAGAAGTACAAAGTCTAAAGCTTTTTGAAATTTTTTGAAGACCTGGAAAATAGAAAATAAATGCATAACATATGAAATTTAAGAGCAGGTCAAGGGTAAAGAATAAATGCATAACATATGGAAGTTAAGAGCAGGTCAAGGGCTGGGACTGGGCTGTAGTCATGATGATGTGGCCCTAAAGAACTAATGTGCACGTCATGCAGTAATTTGATTACATGAGCATGACATGCCACAAAATATGGTTCTTGACAACTGTGGTGCTAGTTCATCTTTTCTATTAGCAGTTACCATATAGACATAACTTTCTTTGCTCTCTGAGGAACTGTAGGAATGATATAGATAAGCTGGAATGGGTACAGAGAAGGGCAACAAGAATGGCGAGGAGAACAAATACACTTCTTTTAAAATTATTTATAAATAACAGCAGTACAATACTATAGGACTGTAGAGGTATTTCAATGCAGATCAATAAGAGATAAATGGTATATACTGCTCTCACTGAAGACTGAGTGCCAAGTACTCAGAAGACTTGGGCTTAAGTTCAAGTTAGAGACAAATACCATTATCCACGTTTCTGCCTTAGATGCTAACATCATTTTTAGTGTATAAATAATGAGATTGGCCCTTTTGCTGATCTCACAATGCGAGTTGCCTGTCTTTGACCCTTTCAAGAAGCTCAATATCTTTTTCGGATGAGGTTTCCATACTTGAACACAGTATTCCAAATGTAGTCTTAAAACTGCCTTATACAGTGGGATTATGACATACGTCTCCACAGAATATTATTCTATAAATCATCAATAGGACACCATGGGCTTTCCTAGCCACCTGTTTATACTGCTCAGAGAATTCCATATCTGCCCATATTGTAACTTCCAGATCCCTTTCTTCCTCCACTTTTTTAAATTCAACCTCACCAAGTGCTCATTTAATTTATTTTATGTTCTAAGTATCCTAATTAGCAGGTTCTACATACCATTTATTGCAATTTTTCCAATTGATTAACCTAAACTGATGAAGCCATGAAACTGTGTCAAAACTGACAGAGTTATATAAAATATATATATGATGGAATTTCATTTATATGTATATTTTGGAAAACACTAATGAAAATACACAATCCTTCTTTACATAATTTTTATCCAATTTTAAATAATCATCTCTACCTTACACATTACTCTTTAACACATTCTGACCAAAGGATAAGGGATATAAATTTGAAGAATATTTCCAGGAGTTGCTTATTTTGATCAAATGTACTTATTTATCATGAATTTTAAGTATTATCATGAAATTTACTTGAATTTTATAAAATTTATCATATTTCAAAAATAATATTTTAAAATTTATCTATTTTAGAAAAATTACTTCACTAACCTGGTATTCCTGCTGCAGCCCATTCTTCAATTTGAGAAAAAGCATTTCTTATAAGCTTTTCACACTTTAGAGAGGTATTATGAACAACCTAAAGTAATAAAGTTAATGTAATATAATACAGCATAGGTATCATATAACATAGGTATTACACAAGCAATTCACAATAACAACATTAATATAGAGAAAAAGGATAAAACTAAGCATAATCTCTGATTATTCTTAGTTTTTCTGATTATTCTCAGATTGTATTACAGCAAAAGAGACAACTAGTTTTTCTCAAATTGTTTGAGAAAAATATGCTATGTGGGCACAGGTTGATTAATAATATTGTGAGTGTTATGATAATACTTAGTATGTGAAACTACTGATTTTTTTTCCCTATGCATATAAAATTTTTGGTCTTAAAATTTTTTGAAAGGAAAGGTTTTATACTAGTTTCTCTGGTTTTACAATGATATTTATTTATATACTACACATTTACTTACTATGCAAAACAGTCAAATTTTCATCTCTGTGGCTGCCGTAGCCGAGTGGTCAGGCATGAGTGTGCATATGTACACATGCTTTGAGTGACCGGGGTCCAAGCATGTGACTGCTAAATACAGTGCTGTTTCTTGTATTCTTTATATCTTGTGAACTCCTCTGACCATGTGGTCATCCCAGAGTATAAATAGAAAATTTATTTATTTTTTTTTTAATTTTTATATAGTTCAAAGGAGAACTACGGTTAAAAACATTCTTAATAAAATGTTTCATTATTTTGGTTATCTTCAGTTCCTTTTGAGTCAAAATTCACGAAATCAAAGACGATTAAGCTACATCACCATTTCAGACTGAAACAATCTGGCATTCAACATTTTAAAAGCATAGGTGTTTAAAGCAAGGTCACAACAAATTTACACATACTAAATTAAGAATATTAACCCTGCTGCTGACCTACAGAGGCTATTAAATGTAAATAAAAAAATATCTACCAAGATAACATCAATTTAAGTTTTAGTATTCCTCAATTACTATGATTACTTTCAATCTGAATTATTAATTGTTTTGTTAATGAAGAAGTTTAGCCATGTACAAATAAAATAACATGTTTTTATTAAGCCTAACATATGAAATCATTAAAAATATGAATTTAAAATTAGCAGGATTTTTCTATCCAATTCTCTCAGTTTGCTATCACTGCATGCCTTAGGGGAATGATTGAACAGTTGACATATGCTGCCTTGCATAAATACAAGTGTCAATAATTAAGAATGTAGTAATTTCATTTTCACTACAAAATGAAAAACTGCTGGTATAAAGCCAATAAAGAAGAAAATGTTAGTTTTGTTTTCACAAGTGCTGTTATTCTGCTATTCTTAGAAGCATGGGCTTTAGCAATGAGTTCTCCTTCCCATAACAAATTTTTTGCCATGCCAAAAGAAGGGAGACATTCAAACAAGAACAGATGTGCATGCTGCAAGGATGCTATTTTAAAAAATCAATTTAAAAATATAATTTCAACATAAAAAATGGATTGTTCACAGGTGTGTTCATAATAAATTGAAAATGTAGGGTAGCATTAAAAAGTGAACAGTTTTGAATTATTTGCTGCTGATAAAAGATTTTAAAAAGGCAGAATGTAGGGGGGGAAGTATGTTCCTCACTGTGACAGGGGTAGCTGTGCCCATTCCATGGTTAATTTAATTTTATTTTATGTGGAGTTGAAAGGAATGAGTGTTATAGGAGGGGAAAAAAGTCCAAAATATTTGAAGTGTTTTTATTCTTTCAACAAACGAAAGAAGAAAAGGTCTGCTGTACAAAACAATTCTCACTAACTTGATAACTAGAGAGTTGACTTTTAAAAATAAAATAAATAATACTTTGTCTAACAGAGCCACAATAATCCTTAAAAAGGCAATTATACAATTGAAAGTGTATGATCATAAATATTTGTATAACATAAGAGTAACTAATCAGATAAAAATAAAACATATATACATCTATAAAATGGAATACAATAAATATTTTAGTATTCATAGAAAACCTTTTAAACTATTTCATTAAATTTGTTTAAATAAAAAAAATTCATAAAATTCAAATAAGTTCTAATATACAGCATTATATAATAAGATAAAATAAAAATATATTGATATAAAATATAATATATTAAATAAAAATAAAAAATATATAAAATATACAAATAACAAAAACATACGTAAGTAAAAAAATTATGAAAAGAAAAGTAGAAAAGATAAATATATATATGTTGAATAGGATAACAAGAAAGTGGAAACAAGAAGGCAGAAAAATGGAAAAAAGAGGAAGTAATCTAGTGCAGTAGTGTAAAAAAAAAAAAAAAAAGGGAGCTACACAGTAATAGAAGGTAGCAAAAAAAAAAATATATATATATATGTATAATAAGAGATAATAATTACAAACTTGACAAAATAAGATTGTTGCCACACAGCTTACAAAACTGGTCAGGTGTCAACAGCCAGGATTGTAAGAAAATAGCAACATATATCTTCATTGTTGATGTAAACCACAAGCCAAAGGGTGAAAAGCATAAACATAAATAAAAATGAGAATAAAATTTTATTGTTACCAAAATATAAATTTGTTTTTTTTACATGGATTAAGAAGTGGGTATTTTGTAAATGGCTTGTGAACTTTCCAGTACACTACGAAGGCAAGAAATATTTGTTCAACATGACCTTGAAGCTATGGATTGGAGAATGCCTGGACATTGTTCATCACTGATACTTTTCCAACCTTCTTTAAACTTTTGAATCCACTTTTACACATTTCTTAAATCCATGCAAGCAATACCATATTGGTATCACATAACTATAGATCTTTATGGGTGAAACATGTTTGAAGCTAAAAAAATGAGATCATACTATGGGTATAATCTGATTTTTTGACTTTGACACATGGATTTACTCTATGAGTAAATTATATGTTGTCCAACTGCCATCAAGAACAATTTTACATCTCAATAGACAGGTCTCAGATCATACGATTAACAGTACTGCCAATCTTCATGATAAAATTCTTTCGCTTAAGAGTATGACACTTGTGTTCTTTATTTGCTGAATCAATTTTATATAAAGAGGAATAAATATATTAACTGCACAAAATTTTATTTTTAGTATGGTTCAAATGGAACTCCGTTAATTAATATTTTATAGGGAAGATGTAATATATTTTTAAAAATATATTTTGGTAAGTATAATTTAAGAATTATATACCTTTGTGACTGCATCATAAAAAGAATATTCTGATATTAATCCTGCTGTCATATATATGGGTGCACTTGCTGCAATGGCTCCTTTAACAATATTTGGATATTTGAAACGAAAATATGCACTGAGCATACCACCATAGCTACACAAAAATAAAAAATAAGAGCATTTAAATATGTTCAGTAATATATATTATTTTATAATCAAGTGGTAAGTACAGAACATTCTAACTGAAACTGTCCCTTAACCAACCTGCACATATTCTATATTAACAAAAAGAGCCATTTATATATATGGATATGACCATTTATAACCATTAACCATTTATTATATGGATGGATGTCATATAACCATTTATTATATGGATGTGAGATTTGGATCTTAACTGAAAGACAAAAAAAAATAAACTACTGGCTGTTGAGATGGATTTTTGGCGAAGATCAGTAAGAAAGTCTAGGACTGAAAAAGTTAGAAATGATGTGATAAGGAATATAATGAATGTCCAAAAACCCATCATTAATAAAATAGAGGAGAAAAGATTGGAGTAGTTTGGCCATGTGAAGAGAATGTAGAATGACAGATTGCCCAAAGAAGCCATGGAGAATAAAAAAGAGAGGAAGACCAAGAAGGACGTGGATAGAAGGTGTGAGAGCAGCCATGAACAGGCGGACGGAGAGTGGGAAGATAGAAGAAAATGGAAAAAAAGAATAAAGGAATGGCTTTTTGATGTTAGGTTTAGGAGAACCGTTGTAATAACGGAATAAATCCTAAGAAGAAGAAACAAAAAGAGAAATTAGTACACCACATTAAACTCCAAGAAAAAGATTCCTTTCAGAGCAAAGAGAAAAAATAATTTTAATTTTTTTTTTATTAAATAGTTTTTATATTATCTATAATACCATTCATTGCAAAAAACACTGGTATAGATGATTGTTGCTCACAGAAAAGTAACTATGTTTAAATTCAGCAAA
Source organism: Mastigoproctus giganteus (assembly GCF_048544385.1). Lineage (NCBI taxonomy): Eukaryota > Metazoa > Arthropoda > Arachnida > Uropygi > Thelyphonidae > Mastigoproctus > Mastigoproctus giganteus. The sequence continues at coordinate 24,921,324 of NC_143577.1, read as the reverse complement.
ATGTGGTCTTTTCTGCCAAAAACCGTCAAATTAGGGGCATTTAAACTATCTCATCTACCCATGTGTATTATATTCATAAACTGTGTGTTTTCTAGTTGATTTGCCTGTTTTTATCTGGGCAAAAATCCAAGAGTCTGGGGGGAGGGATCTCACTATCCCCACCTGAAGCTGATTAATTCAGCCAGGGAGTGGAAAAACCACATAAACGTTCCTTGTGCCATGACAAGATTCAAACCTGGGCCTTTTCTACATGGTGTGGGGAAGATGGGATTATAACACTGCTAGTTGTGCAGTGGTTATAATCACCCAATGGTATAAGAGTAGAAGAAAAGTAGTATGCAGTGCAACCATTGGGTTGCGACAGATAGTAGAAATATAGATGGACAAAAACAGTGACTAGTAGCTTTGAACAGCGATCAGAAGGCTTGAGTAACATTAAATAAAAAGAAGTTTTCTACTCCTAGCCAGTTCAAAACTGAGTTTGGATTTATTAATAATTGTTTTATGAATAAAAGACATTTATTGGCTGAAGCCTCAGAGTATGAAGGACTTGTGCACGGGTTAATACACACATCATTTATACTACCAAAGTAGTTTTAATGCATCATTTTAATTACATCTTATATTGCGAATACATTCACAACAAGTTGCCATGGTATTGCATTACCTCAAATAAGTAATAGTAATGGAGGCATGTGATGCAAGAAAGCAAACGTATGAGCTTATGTACATCAGCAAAAAACAAAAAAAACCCAATTTCCCACATCCATTCCCTCAAAAAGTTTGTTCAGTTCCTTCTTGAATTTATTTAAGCTATAAATTTCCACAACAACAGATGGAAATTTGTTCCAGCAATTAACCACCCACTGGCTAAAGACAAATTTCCGCACATTTATTTTATACAACTGTCTTTCCTTAATTTGAATTTATGCACCCCTAGGGTCGTAATCTGAGCAAGCGGGAGAATCCCATCAGAATTCAGCATGCTCAACCCATTCAAGGCCTTATACACCTCAATCAGATCACCTTGCAGGTGTCTGGTCTCCAGCCACTGAAATTTGCAGAACTTAAGCCTTTCTTGGTAAGATAACCCCTTCATTTCCCTCACCAAACTTGTTACCCTTCTCTGTAAAGGATGTAGAGTTGCTTGAGCAACTCTATATCCTTTCTAAAATAAGGCCTCCAGACCTATACACAGTACTCAAGGTGTGGCCTGACCATTGCCTTTTCACCTCCTTTTCCCTACTAGAAAAATTCCTGTATATCGTTGACAATACCTAATGACCTGCTCTGGCAGCCTATCTGCATTGCTCAGAAAACTTCATATCTGCCTGCACAATTACTCCCAGGTCTTTTTAATTTTTTTTTACCACCCTAAATGTTGTACCACACAGATGGTACATTTCTCTGGGGTTACTTCTACCCATATGCAGTACTTTGCATTTGTCAATGTTAAACTTCAGTTGCCACTTCTCAGCCCATCTGCCCAGATTTTCTAGATCCTGTTGTAGTAGCACAGTGCTATTACTGTCATTAACAACCCTGCCAAACTTTGTATCATCTGAAAACTTTGACATTAAGCCTGATATACCATCATCAATATCATTGATAAATATACAAAACAACAGTGGGCTCAAAACTGAACCCTGGAGACACCACTAATATTACTCCATGAAGAGCAGCATCCATTGATTACCACTCTCTGTCTTCTCCCATTCTTTTATCCATTGTAGCAACTTACCCTTTATACTATACTGCTCCAATTTGTACAGTAGTCTTCCATGTGCAACAGTGTCAAAAGCTTTCCTGATGCTTCACCTACGGAGAAGACTGTTGTTATTTATTCTTGGCGGATACCATCTCTCATACTGTGGAGTTATACCTCATAAATAGGTTGTCATTATTGCAGCACCATGTACCTACACACCCAATGAAGAGAGGCCAAAAAGCCTTGAAACAGTGCTGTCTGGGTGGTAGTATAAAAACTACCTTGGTAGTATAAATGATGTGTGTGCATTGACTCATGCATAAGTAAACTACTTGTTTTATGAATGTTGCAAGCTTTAGTGTAGGGGGGGGAAGTGAGAAATTTCAACTCTTATCTTTAACAACCTTAGCATATTTATTGGAAAACCAAGATTTATTAGATAAAGGACAAGAATTTTCCTAATAACACAAATACACATGAAGTGGGACTACACTTTGAATTGTCAAAGGGAAGACATATAAATAATATAAAAATATAATTAAATATAAATAAAATAAATTAAATAAATAATCATATATAAGGAAAAATAAAATGTTTCTGTGATCTTGCAGAAAATAAATGGGTGAATATAAATAACTGAATAAGATAGTCCTAATAGAACTCCCCCTATTTGCATCAGCATAATTTATGCAAAACTAATTTTTCTGCTATGATGGAATTAAAAATAAAGTTAAGAAATCATGTCTCCAGAAAATGATTTAACTGCAGTCCTCAGCAATTTAAAATCTAGATTTAATATTTTGATTTCATTTAATATTATGGTAGATACAAGCTAAAATTCTGTAATACATTAATTATAATTTTCCTTGTAATTTTATTGATCATTATTCACTGAATGTATATTTAAAAATACAGCAGACTCTTGATTTACCGGGATTGGTTTAACCAGGACAGTTCAAGACTCTAAATTAAAAAAAAAAAAAAAACAACCAGAAATCATAAAATTCAAGTAATGACTAGTGGCATTATAAGTCGTCATTGGGAGATTAGTGTGCCTATTATCTTGCAATCTCCGCTGTCTTCACATTCGCCGCCCAAAAAAAAAAAAAATAAATAAATAAAAAAAAAATAAAAAATAAAGCGACCAAATGTTTAGTTTGTCACATCGATTGTTGTTCCGCTGCACCGCAAAAAGATAAATTTTGTTTTGTTATTTATGTCAGCGATGTCAATTTTTTATTTTTTATAGTAAATATTTTTTTTTTGTTTAGAAATTGCAAAAATGATGGATAAATGGAAAAGAGTTGCGTTTTCAGTTATAAAAAAACTTGAAATTATTCAAAAGTTTGAAAAATTAAAACAGTGCACCTGTTAAATCTATAAAGAACCATTATAATGTTGGTGACCAAACCATATGCGACATCGTAAAAAATAAAGGGATGCTATTAGATTTAAAATCGACATTGCAAAATATAAAGAGAAGCATTGTATTGGACATGCGAGTAGTGCGTGGTAAGTTTTTTCATTTTTTTAACTATCGCCATATTTTTTACGTAGGTTGCTGAATATTTTTTGATGTTTAGCAACCTACGAACTTGGGACTTATGTAAATTTTTTTTTTTTTTAGGATTGTAAAATTTAAAACAAACAAAAAAATAATAATAGTAAGCAATCAGTAACAAAGATCATGGCACGCACAAATTGCACAAGTGAGATACAGAGTAACAAGACAAAAAATAGGAAAGAAGAAAAGATTCTTAAAATTTGTTTTTTTGAAGATTTCGGTGAAGGGGAACACATATCACCATAATAACGTAAAAACCTACAGAATTCCAGTTATTGGTATTATTGCAAATGCAATAAGATCGAATTTACTACCCGTTTATAATGAATTGCACCAACAGAAAAGCCCAATAAACCGGAAAGTGAATTGTTTTTATTGTTTTATGGCAGTGACTTCCAGAAATGTGCTTTAGTAAAATGTGAGCTCATGTGGGATGATAATAGTGGGCTTTAACCCTGAAGTTCTTTACAGAAAATTTCATTTTGCCCATTATCATTAGTGACACATTATCCTATAGGCAAAAAAGACATTTGCCTAGTGCCCTGATCAGAGGGCGCCCTAAAATCACTGTTTCAAAAACTCATTGCTGTTTTTTACTAATATTTTTAAGTGATTTTTATCGGAAACTGAACTTTCTACCTATCAAGGTCAATGAACTTTACTTGAAGATTAATTTGACAATTACGTTTTTCCAAAAATGTTTTTACCGATTTTGAAAATTTATACTTAGTTCTTATGTCATAATTTGTTTGGTTGTCACAATACAATGAAATTGAAATGTTCTTTATTAGTTTTTAATTTAGATGGGGCCCCCAAATTCCATTTTGACTTGTGCCCCATGAAGGTATCACCCACCACTGGTTATCATGGTGCCGACTAAGAGAATAAGTGACAGCAATACTAGTAAATATACCAAGAAAAGGAAAGCAATCAATTTGGATCAGAAAATTAAAATAATAAGGATGTATGAAAATGGTCAAACATTAACAAATATCATGCTGAATTCAGATTTGTCAATAATAATATAGTAGCAATATGTTATTAGTCATTAGTGAGTTACGTAAAACTTGACTTATGTAAGAAGTCCTGTAACATATCTCTTACGTACGTCGGATATTTTTTTTTACATCTATCCCGGAAAATCAAGAGTTTACTACATATGCATATGTACGTATAATATATTTATGAAGGAAAAATGGATTTATTTTATAGTCATCTAACTTGTTTGTTTATCCTGTTAGCATAACAATATAATTGTAAGTGCAATGACAAGTGTATTGTTTACAAGTAATTTTTTCCATCGACCAGGTACAATTAAGTAGTTTTTTTGTTAAAACAATAACAAAAAAAATCTGTAAATTGTACACACACACACAGTTTTTTTTTTGGGAAAAGGTGAGAATGTTGCAAAACAAAAAAAAAAAAAAAAAAAAAAAAAAAAGGTGGACAAATGCTGGCTTACATACATAACAATATAATTACTAAAAACTGTTAAGCTTTTGTTATAAAAAAAACTTAAGCTCATTCTTGGTTATAAATAAGTGAATCTGCATACTGACCTGCCACCAAAGGTAATTACAGATGAGTTAACAGCAGCTAATGCTGTTTTCATTTCTGTGATAAGGACTGCATAATCTGCTATGGCTTGCTCTACTGTCAAGAGTCCTATGTATGGATGATCAAAGCTTGCATTTCCAAATGGCAGTGATTTTCCATAGAATCTCTTTAATATCAAATATAATGTATTAATAAAGAAAAATAGAAGGTACTATTAATTAGAATACAGTTAAAAATATTTGTAAAATTAATTTATATAAGTTAAGCACTGATAAATTATATAAATAATACAAATAAAATAAAATAAAATAAATAAATAATTATATAATAATAATTAAATAAATAATTTAAATTAATTATATATAAGGAAAAATAAGCAGACAACTCACATTTGAAATATAACATTGCACTGCATAGACTAAGTTAATATTTTTCATTTTTATACTGTAAAAATTGTAGATTATTTTTTTCTTTTTTTAAAACCTATTTTAAATTTTGTTCTAGAAATCTTATCTAATTTGATTTAAGTTCAGGTATATGCCATGGAGAAGCCACCCAGGAAAGGTGTTGCAACAAACTCTAAGCCTTTCTTTCTTCTTAAAAGCTACAATCTATGTAGTACAATGTAATATTTTAAAAATATGCATTTCTTCTGTGCATCCTTTGATGCTAATGGGCTGTTGTTGTTGTTATTTGGTTTTTAGGAGCATTAGCAACTAAGGGCATATTGCTCCGAGGATATGCGGTGGTCATTCCTCTGATCTTTCCGCATCCTCCATATTTGGTGGTCATGGGCTCGAACCCCGGTCTAATCAAGAGGCGTGTGCTATGCACTGCCGCTCCTGCCCACCTGGCTACAGAGGCGCCATGCTAATGGGTAGAAATTCTGTATAAGTAATTATTTATATGTCAACATAAAATTATTTAGTTGTCAACAATAATCCCAACGCAAATAATACTGTGCAATTTGAGTGGTAACTTATACCCCAATGCATATGCTCAACAGCAGTGAGGATACCTTGGCTTGGGAGGGTGGGGAACTGCCAAAGGTGGTTCTCCTATGAATCACGATCTTATAGCATACACTTGTGGCATGTACATAGACCTGACTAGAGCTGGACATGTCCTCCATGACAGTATAATGGTTTTGCTACATGCCCTCATTTGGACAAGAGTGGATTTAATTCCCATTGACAAATGGAGGAATTTCTACAGTTCTCTTCAGTCAAGGCTGTATTTGGCTGATTTCAGATGGAGGGCATAAGGTTTACCCTGTTGAGTATACATCATACAAATCAGCCCATAAAGAACACGTCTATAGACATAATATACTTATATAAGTTATGCTTGGGAGTTAACATAATTTATATTTTGTAACTGGACATAATTCCATAAAAGATGCCTTTGTGTGTGCTAGGTGCAGAGTGTTAAGGAAATTAAATGGAAATTTAGAATTTTGCTGGATGAATTTGAGTGACTGAAGAAAAGGGTTATTCCCTGAAATGAATTAAATTAGGGATTTAATTCCTTTCAGGAATTATTGAAGGAAAGGAATTATTGAAGAAAAGGGTTATTCCCTGAAAGGAATTAAATTAGGGGATTGGGCTGAGTACTTCAAATTCTCCTCCGTAGCTGAGTGGTTAGGAGCGAGAGTGTAACAGCACACACTCTTTGGGTAGACCAGGGTTCAAGCCCGACTGCTAAATACAGTTGATCTGCCAACCTGCACTGGACCAGCGTGGCAGATTATGGTCCATTTCCCTCAGCATGAATTGTTGAGGAGGCTTCCATCCTGCAGTGGATTGATAATGGCTGCAGTTTACCTTCACCTTTTACTTCAAATCCTCAACTGCCTATCTTAATGTTAGACCCTTACCTGTTTTTTGTGATGAGCTCTCCTACATAAAACCTTATGTAGGGCAGCTCATCACAAAAAAGATGTGTGGTCCTATAGGCTGTAATTATTCTTACACTTATCAGGAAAACGGAATTTTTTATGCAAAAAAGGATAAGTGGAATAGGACAAGGGTATGTTTGTCAGACAAAGTTAAAGATTTTGTAGAATAGTTACTATTTTCTAAGGGCACAAAAAGTGATATTGCTATACATGTTAATACTAATTATAATACTAGGCAATATGAGAATTTACTTAAGAGGTATAGGGCAAAGTTGAAAAAAAGCTATGATTTACAATTAAATTTTGAGAAGCTCATGGGATAGTATTTTTCTTAGCATGTCTGCACTTGTTAACAGGAAAGCCTGTTTTTATAGGGATGGGATACATACAGAAGAATATCTGCTCATGCTACTGTGGTAGTGTTAGGTGGGTCAGGAAAACTACTAGCTTGGAGGGGGGGGGTGATACACAGACTAACAGTTTTAAAGGCAGCTGCAAGAGAGGCAAACCAGATTCTCACAAGCTATTTCCAAGCTGCTTCTATTGGGATATGAAGCAGCTTGGAAAGTAAGGTGTGGGGGAACATAAGACCTGCTGGGGGTTCAAACTGACTATCAATTATATGGGCTGTGTAAGTTATTCAAAAAACAGATACATACACACACACACAGTTATTTAATTATAGACAAATGCAAAGATTTTCTGTTATTCCTACAGTGTCAGCATTTGATGACTCTCCCATCAATACTATGGGAGAGTCATCAAATGCTGACACTGTAGGAATAACAGAAATGTTGTATTACTCTTGTAAGCTTATAGAGCATCAGCCAAAAAAAAAAAAAAAAAAACAGGAAACAGTCCATCCATCTGTATGCTACAAGAATTTGCCTAGTTCTCTCTTGAATTTATTCAAACCATCCACAACCAACAACAACAGATGGAAGCTTGTTCTAAAAATCAACAACCCGCTAGCTAAAGGCACACTTCCACACATCTATCCTGCAACCATCCTTCCTCAACTTGAATTTATGCCTCCTGATGTGTAGTCTCAGTAAATGGAAGAATACCATTAACATTTGGCTTATTCAATCCACTCAAGGCTTTAAACACCACAATCAGATCTGCTTACAGGTGTCTGGTCTTGAGATGTTGCAATTTGAAGAACCGAAGCCTTTCTGGGTAAAAGCACCCTTCTGTTCCCTTAACCGATCTGGTTGCCCTTCTTCTGCACCCATTCCAGCAGATCTACATCCTTCCTAAAGTGAGGCTTCCAGAAACATATACAGTATTCAAGATGCAGCCAGCCTAAACATTGCCTTATATAAAGGGATAATCACCTCCTTATCCCTGCTAGCAAAGTTTCTGGATATCATTGACAAAACCCCATGAGCTGTCCTGGCAGCATGTCTGCACTGTTCAGAGAATTTCATATATAACTGCACAATTACTCCCAAGGTCTTTTTCATCCTGAGTGTAGTACCACACAGTTGATGTTACTCGGGAATTACTGCTACCCATGTGCAGTACCCTGCATTTGTCAATGTTAAACTTCAACTGCCATTTCTTAGCCCATTAACCCAATTTTCCTAGATCTTGTTGCGGTAGTTCACTCTGATGACTGTCATTAACCACCCTGCCAACCTCAGTATCATCTGCAAATTTAGACATTAAGTCTGATATACCTTCATCAGTATCACTGATAAATATTGAAAACAATGGACCCAGCAATTATGATGTGTACAGAGAGGGCAGACATGAAATGGGTTTGGTTATGCTTTTTGTTAAGAACTACATATATCTCAAAACAGTACAACCGGTAGATGCAAGGCAGTTTAATGTTGATCAGTCTGGTGTGACATAAACACTAGAAAAGCAAAGATGAAATCAGCAGTCTGTTATAGGCCAAATGACTGTGAAGAGTATAATGAACACTTATATAGGTAAACAGATTGTGCAGAACATCAGAATGTCTTGTCATGGGGGGGGATTCTAACTTTCCAGATATCAACTGGAACTCATGGGTGATACCTTGCTTGGTAGCAGAACATTTCTCAATTTTCTGGATGGCTGTTTTCTCTACCAACATATCAGAGGCAACAAGATAAAGCAATTCTTTTGATCTGCTTGTCAGCAGGGATCCATTATGGAATCGTTAATAAAGGAACACAGACTAAGTTAATATTTTTCATTTTTATACTGTAAAAATTGTAAATTATTATTTTCTTTTTTAAAACCTATTTTAAAATTTGTTCTAGAAATCCTATCTAATTTGATATAAGTTCAGGTATATGCCATGGAGAAGCCACCCAGGGATGGTTTGGTTTTTTGGTTTGGTAGTTGTTGGCGCATCGGCTTCTGTGGCCATAGTGCACCTCCCAAGGTTTTTGCAGTACTTTGATCCAAGCCCGAGGCGGGAATCGAACCCGCGACCTTTGGGTTGCCAGGCAGGCACTCTACCCACCTGGCTAGCCCGGTCGGCGCCACCCAGGGAAGGTGTTGCAACAAACTCTAAGTGGCAATAATCAAAATGTATTGATGTGAGATTTATTCAAAGAAATAACTTCTGTTATTTCTTTAAATAAACAATAAAGGTGATTATAATGAGATTGGGCATTTTTTTTAAACTCTTTTCAGTGGAACCAACTAATGTTAAAGAGTGTAAATGCCAATGGGAAGCATTCAGATATAGAGAGAGAATCATAGAGTCCATTAAGCATATATCAAGAGATACCTTTTAAGGTTCAGACTAAAATTAGCATTAGCATTAGCATTAGTAGAGGCATCTGATGCAAGAAAGCAAGCTTATGCAGCATCAGCCAAAAAAAAAAAAAAAAAAAAAAAAAAAAGTAACATAAATAAATAAAAATAACCACTTCCACTTCACCCCTCTGTTCGTTCGAAATACCTGTCCAGCTGAGCCTTAAACTTATTTAGGCTATCAACTTCCACGACAAGGGATGGAAGTCTGTTCCACCCACCAACCACCCGCTGGCTAAAGGCAAATTTCCGCACATCTATCCTACATCTGTCTTTCCTCAATTTGAATTTATGCCCTCTCAGGTGATTTTTCTGAGCTAGAGGAAGAATCCCATCAGCATTGAGCATGCTCAAACCATTCAAGGCTTTGTACACCTCTATCAGATCACCCCGCTGGTGCCTAGTTTCCAGACACTGTAATTTGCAAAACTTAAGCCTTTCTTCGTAAGAGAACCCCTTTGTCCCATTCACCAATCTAGTTGCCCTTCTCTGTACTCGTTCCAGCAGCTCTACATCCTTCCTGAAATGAGGCCTCCAGGCCTGTATACAGTACTCTAGGTGTGACCTGACCATTGCCTTATACAAGGGAATAATCACCTCCTTATCCCTGCTAGAAAAATTTCTATATATCATTGACAATACACCATGAGCTACTCTTGCAGCTCGTCTGCACTGCTCAGAGAACTTCATATCTGCCTGCACCACCACCCCCAGGTCCCTTTCATTCTCTACCACTGTCAGTGTAGTACCACAGAGTTGATACGTTGCTCTGGGGTTGCTGTTTCCCATATGTAGTACTTTACATTTGTCAATGTTAAACTTCATTTGCCACCTCGAAGCCCATCTGCTCAACCTTTCCAAATCCTGTTGCAGCAGCATAGTGTCAGTAGTGTCCTTGACAACCCTGCCAACCTTTGTATCGTCTGCAAACTTGGACATTAAGCCTGATATACCATCATCAATATCATTTATAAATACAGAAAACAATAAAGGCCCCAATACTGAACCCTGAGGGACTCCACTAATAACATTAGTCCACGATGAGCAGTGTCCATTGATTACCACTCTCTGTCTTCTCCCCCTCAACCACCCCTTTATCCATAGCAGCAACTTGCCTCCAATGCCACACTGCTCCAATTTGTGCAGCAGTCTTCCATGTGCAACAGTATCAAAAGCCTTTCTAAGATCCAAGTATATAATATCAAAGTTATTCCCTGCATCCAGTTCTTTTGTGACTGCATCATAGTATCCAATCAAATTGGTCAGGCAAGACTTCCCCTTAACAAAACCATGCTGTGTCCTAGCTATAACTGAAGTCTTGTCTAGATGATCCTGCAGTGCTTCTTTCACCAGTGCCTCCATTAATTTTCCGGGAACAGAAGTTAAACTCACAGGTCTATAATTACTTGTGTCAGCCTTTGATCCCCCTTTGTGAATTGGGGTCACATTTGCACATCTCCAGTCAATGGGTACCTCCCCTGAGTCCAAGGAAGCTCTCATAATTATGGCTAAGGGTTTGCTTACCTCCTTTGCTGCCTCCTTTAATATAACTGGATAGATCCCATCCACCCCAGGTGCCTTTCTTGTGTTTATCTTCAACAATTTCTCCTCCACTTTGCTCTCAGTTATTACAAGATTCTCTAGCTTACTGCTAGAGTTGAATACACCTCTGGCATTCCCCTCGCTGAATAACTCCTCATGTGTGAATGTCGATGCAAAATATTCATTTAGTTTGTTAGCTACCCGAGCAGGGTCATCAACAGTTGACCCATCGATCTCAAGTGGACCAATCTGATTCATCCCCTTCCTTCTAGAGTTTACATAAGTAAAGAACTCTTTGCTGTTTTTCTTCGCATCCCTTGCCAAGGATCTCTCGTAATCTGCCTTCGCCTGCCTAACCTCCTTTGTAACTTGGTTACAGATCAACTTGTATCTATCATAGGCATCCGTGTCACGTGTTAATTTGTATGTATCCCGTGTTAATTTGTATGTAAATGGATGCCAAAGAAGAAAAATATGGGGATGAATATAAATTTTCAAGGATACAGAGTCATATAGAAAATATAAACTAGCCTGTGATCAACTTACTCAGGAAGTTAGGCAAGCTAAGGCAGATTATGAGAAATTTTTAGGTAATTGTGTAAAGAAAAGTAGCAAGGAATTCTTTTTATATGTTAACAATAGAAGAAAAGGGTTGAATCACAATGCTCCACTGGATATAAATGGTATAACTATTGATGATCATGTATAGTTGCTAACAAACTGAATAAATATTTTGCATCTACTTTCACACAGAAAAGTTTTTAGAGACAGGGTTAGCAGAAGTTATTCCAATATGAAATAGGAGTTAAATGATTTAGATTAAAGGAAAGGAGGTGGAAAAGAAACTGTTACAACTGAAAGTGAACAAAGCACCTTCAGTTGATGGAATCTATCCAATTATATTAAAAGAAGATGCAAAAGAGTTGGTTAAATCTTTGGCCATAATAACAATGGCATTCTTAGATTCTGGATAAATCCCTACAGGCTGGAGATGTGCAAATTTATCTCCTTTTCACATGGATGGTGAGTTTCCCTCCAATTTGCTGAAATCACCCATAATAAAACATTTGCACTTTCACAACCATTCCATATGCATGTAAAGGCTCTCATCATATTCTTCAGAATCTTCTGTTTAGTAGCATACCCCACTCTCATTTTACCTTTTCAGCTAACTACTTCACACAACACAGATTCTACATTGGATTGCGTAAGCTCTAAATCTGGGAAAATTTTTAGTTGCACTCAAACTGCTCTTGATAAGAAGCATTAACCCAATCCTTTTATCTTGTCTACCTTCCTGAATACTTTACACATACCATAGTGCATTTCATTATCCCTTATTTCTGGGTGACACCACGTTTAGCTCTACTCTTGCCACATCTTGCCAACATTTGCTGTTGTGGCAACAAACAAGAAGTTTTGAGATGCGTGCAAGTGTTAATTTGACCCATATCACATAAATGCATATCTGTATTGTTCCTAACTGCCTAAATTGGCAGATTCCCTGAACACTTAAGATATACTCAATGATACTGGCAAAAACCCTTGTTAAAAATGTATTCTCTCTCTCTACAAAATTGATTCCTCCTACCCACAAGTGCAGGCCACTCTGATAAAAATTTGTCCCCAAAAGTCTTGCAGAGTTCCTCAAGCTTAAAGTTAATTCACACGGCTTTCAGCATATAATCCCTCCTGTCATGCCTGGGTAGAATTGCAGACACAAACTTATATATATATATCAGTTGCGTTGGAGCAAATTAGCATTGCCAAAATACGCATTATAGCAGAACTGACTGTACGTATAAAAAACATTATGGGAATCCTATTGTCTTGAAACTTGATACTATGACATGTTGGACAGACAACTTGTGTAATCAAGACCCACTAATAGAATCACCTACATGAATTCTTTTACAATGCGAAATGGAAACATCTATTTACACATAAATAAAATAAATGCATGGTTACACAATGAAGAGGGCATTAGATTCTTGAATCAAAACTGACACTTAAATAATAATGAGATCAGAATAAAATAACTGCATAATTACAATGAACAAGAATGCACCACTCTGAAATCAAAACTGGAATCATAATGAGAGCAGTCATGTGGATGACTATTATCCTCCAGTTCAACTTGTGACAAAATTAAACTACTGGCCTGCAACTGATCTCAAATCACATAGAAACCAGGAATTAGGACAAGATAAGGTGTAGTAGTGGCATGTGATGCAAGAAAGCAAGTGTATTAGTTTATGCAGCATCGGCCAAAAAAAAAAAAAAATTACAAAACAATTCCCCCTTAAATTTATTTAATCTATCAACTTCCACAATGACAGATGGAAGTCTGTTCCAGCAATTAACCACCAGCTCGCTAAAGGAAAATTGCATACATCTATTCTACATCTGTCTTTCCTCAATTTGAATTTATGCCCCCTTAAGTTCATAATCTGAACAAGTGGAAGAATCCCATCAGAATTCAGTGTGCTCAACCCATTCAAGACCTTATACACCTCAATCAGATCACCTCGCAGGTGCCTAGTCTCCAGCCACTGCAATTTGCAGAACTTAAGCCTTTCTTGGTAAGAGGATCCCTTCATTCCCCTCACCAATCTTGTTGCCCTTCTCTGTACACGCTCAAGCAAATCTACATCCTTCCAGACCTGTACACAGTACTCAAGGTGTAGCCTGAACATTGCCTTACACAGAGGGACAATCACCTCCTTTTCCCTGCTGGCAAAATTCCTAAGTAAGTGAGAACTACTTCCCCGCAGGTACTAATCATGGGCAAAGACTTTAAATATGCTGGAGGACTATTGTCCTCCACATGATGACTGAGTGAGGATTATGGAGGACTCAATAAGTGGGGTAAATTTTACATATACTGTTTATTTATTTTATTATTGTTTATTTGGTTTTTTTTTTTGGAGCATTAGCAACTAAGGCCATATTTCTCCGGGAATATGCGGTGGTCATTCCCTGACCTTTCCACATCCTCCGTATTTGGTGGTGACTGGCTCGAACCCCGGTCTAATCAAGAAGCGTGTGCTACGCACTGCTGCTCCTTCCCACAACTGGCTACGGAGGCACCTTTACGTATACTGTAATTTACTTATATATATTCAGGCCATTTAGGGCCACATAACTGCTTTGTCCCCAGAAGCAAGAATGCCAAAATGTGTTGTTTTTGCCATTTGTTAACCTGCTTAAATGAACTATTGTTAGTACACGTGTGCACTGGCTGATTTCAGTGGCACACTTACGTAGGCAAATGCCTAGTAACCTGAAGAGAGCAAGAAATATACATCCAAATAAACGATTTTGTAACAGCCGGGGAAGGCCCAAAATCCTAGTGTGCCTTTTGGACCTACCCAATGTAAATGTGCCACTGGCCAATTTGCAGGTTATGCAGAATGAATAACCCTACTCTCTTTCTCTACCAGGCTCTTGCCAAAGTATTCTTGCACCTGTATGTAAAATAAGTTCTGTATCCCCCCCAAGTCTTCTTTTTGGTGAACTTTGAAACCTACCAATCCAACACATTCAAAAGTGCAATGAATTAGATAAGTAACTACACATTACAATTATAATAATTTATTACTGAAAAAATAAAAAAAATGTATTTTAATATATACAAAACTTATACTGTATAACAATAATTAAAAAAAAACAATGAATATTTATTAATTATAGAAATAACATATCTAAATATAAAAATAAAAGTAAATAGAATTTATAACAGCAACACTATTTTAACTAAATTTAACGTCTGAAATTAAATTTTAAATTTCCAAAAAAACAAAACAAATTTATCGATCCTTCCCGATCCAGCTTTTAGGAAATTTGCGAAAAATCAATCCCGAATAATTTCAATTACACCAATAACCCACCCCAAGAAACATTAGCCCCACACATTAAAAAACTCTTATTTTTACTACTTTTTTTCAACTGCATGAACGCTGTTTAACCATATGATGATTGTCAACAAAACTATGCTGCAAAAACCGCAGTACATATAATCGGCTGCCACTTAACATAAGATATAACTAAACATAATTATAAATCATTACTATCCGTACGGTGATGGATGCAGCTCTCCTCAGAATTTGATGGCCGCGGCAGTTCACATGTTTCACCCTCCTTGGCGCGGCCCTGCCCTCCTTTCGTTAACTGCTAAACGAAATTCTCATACATAAGGGAAGGAAAATGAGAGCTGTATGAAGTCATTTACAAGAATTTCGAAGCGTACATTAAAACGGTAACAATAAACAAGTAAATGTACCGTTTTTTTTTTGTTTTTTTATCGGTATTATAATTTTCTGTATAAATGGCCTTGTGTAGACAGTAGCTATATATTGTGTAGACAGATTATATTCAACACCACTACTCCCAATCGATAATTTCAAATTTATTGATAGTTGACAAAAAATAAATATTAAACAGAATAGCATTTGAGGCTAACTCAACCTTTCGGTTATTTTTCTAGCGTGGCCATGAGCGCTCCACGGCTAATGGAACAACAAAAAAACATTGTATTATCTACTCTTTGAACTCAGGGTAGCCATATTCCATATCCATAAAAATGAAAAGGCCAAAGGCTGACCAAGAAACTCTATAACTACCTCCAAGAGGTTTTATGGAGGCGCCCTCTGTAAACAGCAGAAATGACATTTTGCTACTTCTCGTCTGCTTTGCACAATTCAAACAAAGCAGACGAGTTCCAAAATACCTAGCAAACGAGTGCCGCCGAAAGAGGGCAGTGGATATATTCTAAAAAAAAAACACAAAACATTCTAGACCGCGCGTACGCACCATTGGCGGACTGTTTATTAGCCTTTTAGGGACGTCAATAATTCAATTTAATGAACAGATCTTAATAATAAATACTAATGGTGTTTACACTATCTGTCGTCCTAGTACGTCCTAGTTTCCACTATGTATATAAAAAAAAAAACTTAAATAATATTTTGGAAATTTCTAGAATATTCCAGAAAGGTGTAGAAGACTCCTGAATGTGGTAGAGCATTCTAGAGTGTATTGTTTCAATATTGCAGAATATTGTAGATGATCCTAGTGTTTTCAATAATATAAATTTAGGAGAAGCGCTGTAACTTATAAAAATCTTACGAAATCACACTTCATTCAGAAAGTGCTTGGTGTAAGTTTTGTGTGTTTCGTGCTCAACATGGCAAGAAATATGGAATTGGGTATTGAAAAAAGGAGTTATATTATAACTCTGTATAAATAAAGTTATTCCATGTATTGGCAAAAAGCAAGGTGTTTCATTAGAGGTACAAACTACCAGTCTAAGATTCAAGGACACTCGTTTAAAGGAAAAACCACGATCAGGACGACCGCGTGTAACACCGGAAGCACAAGATAAGACCATAATGCTGATTTCTGAAAGTAATCGACGACCTACTGCACCTGAAATCCGAGTTGAATTTAATATGAACAGAGGAACTCCCGTATCTACATCTACGGTAAAACTTCCGTTTTTTCGATTTTGACCGAGTATCGTATAAAGCCCTTATTAATAAACTTCCATCATATCAGCATGTGTGTGTGTGTATATCTTCCTTTTACACATGGTATGACCTGTATTTCTTCTTCAGTCGCTTCGCTGTATGACTGCAGATATTTTGTTTTAATTTTTCGAATTAATGCTCGAGCACGCCAATGCTCTTATTCTTTCGCTTTACCTTTTCCTTTTATTTAACAGATACCAGAGCTGCAATGGCTCAATGGCCTTTCCTTTTATATACCAATCATCATATTCATTGGACGAATCTTATTCATCTGTGGTGTGACTGTTGTGGTTGTAATAATCTAGGCACATCACCAACTTAGGCCATGTTGCGCTGTATATAATAGCTGTAAATTGCGCGTGTTCTTTGGTCGATTTGAATTACGAGGAAAAATCAGTTCCCGGGAGTGTAAAACCATGCTAGTGGTTGTCTGAAACCAACTAGCAAACCTACGTTGTGAAAATGTTGCCACTGGTGAAAGAAGTAATACAGGACCATCTAGACAGAAATGCAATTATACTGCAGCCACAGCAGGAATTTTTTAAGAGGTGGTCTTGTCTGACCAATCTGCATGGATACAGTTATGTAGTAACAAGGGAACTGGATGCAAAAAATAATGGTGATATTATATACTTGGATTTCAGTAAGCCTTTGGTACTGTTGATCATAAAAATTGGCTAAATAAACCAGAACAATGTGGCATCAAGGGCAGTTTACTGCTATGGATAAAGGGACGGTTGAGTGGGAGAAGACAGAGAGCGATTATTAATAGGCACTGCTCTTCATGGACTAAAGTTATTTCTGTAGTTTCCCCAGGGTTCAGTAATGGGCCCAATTGTTGTTTTAAATATATATTAATGATACTGATGAGGATATATCAGACTAAATGCCCAAGTTTGCAGGTGATACAAAGGTTGACAGTGTGATTAATGATGGCAATCAAGGTAAGCTGCTGCAATAAGATGTAAACAAATTAGGCCAATGGGCTGAGAAATGGCAGTTGAATTTTTACATTGACAAATGCAAGACGGTAGTTATACCGAATTGACATACCAACTCTGTGGTATGTCTTTTAGCGAAGGCATGTCTTTTGGCGAAGGAAACAGGAGTGGTCTTACCGAGAAAGGATCCAGTTCTGCAAATTGCAGGCAACTGCGAGATCTGACTGAGGTGTTTAACGCCTTGAATGGATCAAGTAAACTACATACCTGGACAGCTCATGGGGTTTTGTTGTTGTTGTAGTAGTAGGGTTTTTGGAGCATCAGCGTCTAAGGCCATATTCCTCCGTATATACTGTCTGTAAATTGCTTGTGTTCTGTGGTAGATTTTCTATTTGCTGAAAGAAAAACCATGCTACTCTCGCCTGAGATTGGCTAACTTAGCCAAGTTGTAAAAATGCACATAAACTTTCTTCACTTCATGGAAGGGACTCGAACTCAGGTCTTTACCACCCGGTGTTGGGAGGACAGCTGGCAGAGATAAGGAGGTGGTTATCTCTTTGTACAAGGCCATGGTTAGGTTTCATCTTGAATACTGTATACAGGTTTGAGGTCTCATTTTAGGAATGATATCATATAGATCTGCTGGAAAGCGTGCAGAGAAGACCATCGATATTGGCGAAGGAAACAAGAGTGGTCTTACCGAGAAAGGATCCAGTTCTGCAAATTGCAGGCAACTGCGAGATCTGACTGAGGTGTTTAATGCCTTGAATGGATCAAGTAAGCTCATTGTTGATGGCATGCTTCCTCTTGCTCAAACTATACACATTCGAATTGAGGAAGGATGGTTGCAGGACAAATGTGCGGAATTTTGCCTTCAGCCAACGGATAGTTGTCTGCTGGAACAAATTTCTATCTATTGTTGTGGAAGTGGATAGTTTGAATAAATTCAAGGAAGAACTAGACAAATTTCTGAAGGGGATGAAGTGGTCAGGTGGGTAGTTTTTTTTTTTTTTTTTTTTTGGATGATGCTCTATAAGCTTGCATCATTTGCCACTATTAATACTAATACTAGAGGCCCATAAAAATTCCTGCCGTCACTGATGGAATTTGAACTCAGGTGTCTGCCACCCGGTGTGGGGAGAGCTGTGATTATACCAACTGAATCTGGTATAATCAAGGGCATTGTGTTACTGATAATACTCTAAATTTTCATCACTGTTTCATACAATAGGCTTTGCACAAATATTTACTCGTTTTCTCCAAGGGCTAATAACCATATTAATTTCAAGTCTAAACTACTAAGTTCTTCTAAGTGTTAATGGGTTTCCCCTAACACGTCCTTTTTGATAATACCAATTTTCAGATATTGTTAAATAGCTACAGCCTTTCTTGATATACTGAGTAATTCTTTTTAGGTACGTCTACCCTTTTTTAAGAAATGGTATTGTTATTGTTGTAGTTTTAGGCGCATCAGCAACTTAGACCATATTGCCCTGTATACTTTATCTGTAAATTTTGTACGTTCTGTGTCCATTTGTTTTTTTATTTGAACGAAAAATATAAGCTACTTGTCCCCCCCCCCGCCAGAGTTTACGGGGAAAATAACGTGCTACCTCGCCTGGGGACTACAGCCATGTCTCGAAAAAGACCCATAAAAATTACTCGCGTCATTGACAGGATTCGATGGTATATGGGGAGGACGGTGATTATACCAATTGTGCTACTCACGAGGGCATGAAATAGATCGCTCTTTCAATAATAGCATTACGTGTTCATATGTGATATAAAGCGTCTGTGTTGTTATGTAGGGACGTGTTATGTTATATGTGTAATTCAGTGCGAGAATAGACGAAATTAAAGATTTTAGTGACTTTGAAGGTGGCATGAAAGTCGGCACTACATGCGCGGGATGAATATCACGGAAACTGAAATCCGTCTGGAGTTTCATGTATTAGTGTATCTTGAGTGTATTGAGATTATCCCAATAACCGAATAACATCCAGCAAACGGCGATCCTGTGGTCGGAAAAAGTTGATGAGAGGCCAACAGAGTCCGACCAAACTTTTGCAGGGTACTGTCAATCATACAACCCAGTACAACAGTAGTAACTAGTAACCAGAGGCATTTCAGAAGGCACAAACTCGTCGTACCCTATCATGGAATGGATCGCACCCGATGACCGAACCGGGTTCCATCCCTGGTAGCAAGAAATGAGGAACGGTTACAGTGGGCTCCGAACCAGCAACAGTGGAAGATTGGAAAAAACGTTGCCTGGTATGAAAAATCCTGATTATTTCTGTTTCATGCTGATGGGAAGACTACAATATGATGACAAACAGCACGAGTCCATGGACTCATCTTACTACTGCTATTCCTATCAGCAATGCAGGAACAAATGGAACATTTGAAGGCAGAGGTTATCTGGAAATTTATTATCAGGTTTGTGAACGGTATTTCCCCCCCCCCCCGGTTTTCGAGCATGCACTTCGCTTCTTGGCTGCTCTGTATCCACTTGCGAATGGGTTCTTTCAACAGGATAATGTGTCAGGTTACAAGTTTAGAACTGTAAAACACTTGCTCCAGGAACATGAGAATGAATTCAGCCTACTGCCGTGGGTGGCTTCCCCAGTAATAAGATATCAATCCAAGTGAGGTGGAACAAACCTTTTGGAGTAGAAATCCACATCCATCCAATTAAAAAAAAAAAAAAAAAAAAATGTGGGAAGCAGTTGAGTCAACCAGAATCGTGTGACACGCATTCAACCCATGATGAGACACAGAGGGAAAAAAAAAAAAAAAAAAAAACTTCATCATTGTAAATGTAATTTTTGATTTTAAAAATTATAATTTTTAGATAAATCTGAAAATATATGCGCGAGTTTTACTCCTAAGTTTTATCATGTGATAATTATTGTCTTTATGTGAATTAAAGAGCGTTCAAATCTTTTTTTGGTGTTATATGTTTATATTATTCTAATATAGGCTATGTGTTTTTTTTTTTATAAAATTACGTATTACAGATTAATCATTACATATTACGAATTACAAATGTTGTTACTAAATTATCTGTTATGCATAGAATATAAATAAATAAATTTTCTGTTTACACTCCCGGACGATCAAAAGGACAGAGGAGTTCACAATATTATTATATTTAGGCCACCCGAATTAAATTCATCTGCCGTGCTGTGTCTTATGTCTGTTAATTGCGTGTGTTCTATGGTCGATTTGTCTGTTTGCGAAAAAACCTCAGTTTCTGGGGGGGAAAAAACCTTGCTATCTACGCCTGAGACCGACTAACTCAGCCACGGAGTGAAAAAAAGCCCATTAAAGTTCTTCGCGTCATCGACGGGATTCGAACCCGGGCCTTTTCCACCCGGTGTGGGGAGGACGGGGATGATACCACTGTGCTACCGCGCAGACGCACAATACTCTACACAGAGAATTCGAGAAGCAGCACCGTATTTAGTAGTCACGAGCTTGAAACCAGGTCACTCAATGCACCCTCGCCGCTGACCACACGGCTACCGTACGTAGCAAAATTACATTCATAATAATTAATGATTTGGATGAAAAACTCGAGTGATTAGGCTTTTCAGCCCGTAAAAAGAGAAACTGACCATAGAATACACCAAGACGTGATATGCTGGTATCGCATAGTTACCAGTGTGCGGTGCATCGTAGCCTAAATTGCCTCAATTTATATTTTAACAGAGTTTTTCAAAATTTTTCTACCACGATACTCTTTTTGCAAATATAAATCTGTGGAAACGCTAAAATCTTTAAAAACTTATTAACAACAAATTAAAAATCAATGATAAAAAATTAACGCGGCGTTCTCAGAATCTGTGGAATGAATGAAACTGCAGGGGTCTGTAGAACACACTTTGAAAACCACTGATTTAGACAGTTCTGACAGTACTTGGATATTTCTTAATTCTTATCAAAATACTGTTAATACATCTCATAAAGCCACATCCTAGACTTTTTTGTATGTTTTATTGGCCATCTTTCATTAAAAAAACAAAAGAAAAACAGATCTCAAAAAAATGTTTCTCTATCTTTCTCGCCCTTGGGCAGCACAGTTGGTAGAATCGCCGCCCTCCCTACACTTGGTAAAAAAGATCTAGGTTCGAGTCCGTCGATGACGAGAGGAATTTTTATGGGTCTTTTCACAGCGTGGCTAAGTTAGTCGGTCTCAGGGGAAGGAGCATGGTTTTTTCTCAAGGAAACTCGGGTTTTTCGTCCAACAAACAGAAAATCGCTCACAGCACACACGCAATTTACAGACAGTATATACGGAATAATATGGCTTAGTCTCTAATGCTTCTAAAACTCAATAACAACTATTTTTCTCGTTAAAAATATCAAGGAACCCTTAACAAGTTACCACCAAACTTGTTAAGGGTTGAAAAATCTATTTTAAAAGAGGATTCATTATGACTGCCAACACATTCATTCTCACTGAGACATCTGTAGGCTTCATTGGTTCTAGGTTGTTGTCCTTTCGTATTACTTTCTAAAATTATTCTAATTAATTCGATAATTACTACCTTCCCCATAATGCTTCCAGAATGTTGTTGTCTGTCACTACAATACTTACTAAATATAAGCAAAAATGTTATCACTACTAGTAAAAAAAAAAAAAAAAACGCAGAAATTTGCTAAACGAACACATGAAATACATTATATTTCTAACAGGAGACAACGAAGACCAACTTGTTTTTTGTTTTGTTTTTTTTTGCGATTAGTGTGAGTGGCTGAATATTTTTATAAAAAAAGATGTGCTTGGAAGATAATAACACTGGTAATAGTCCGAAATTGGCTAACTATAATCCAACAAAGCATTGTGGTGAGACTACAATCTCAGAGATGCGCATGCCACTTGGGAATAAACAAATAGGATTACCACTGGCAGTCACCATGCTGTCACAGCTGAACAACTTTCGCTGGTAGAATGCGAAGTTGTCCGGTTTGGTCCCTGTAGAATTCACGCAATAAATGAAGTGAAAGTGCAAGTCACATGATCCCCAGTTTTTGGTTCTGAAATAAAGTGGGCTAAAGCTGGAATGAAGATTTTATTGTGGCACTTTTCAAAAATCGAGACTGAAATCAACACAGATGAAGATCAAATTCAGACTTTATTTAATTTTATTCTGGGTGATGCCGTAGCCCGGTGGTCAGGAGCGAGAGTGCATAGCACGCGTTCCTTGAGTGGACCGGGGTTCAAGCCCGTAGCCACTAAATACGATAAATATTTGTATTGACGATTTATTGTAAACTCTGGTTGTCGTGCCGGAGTATAAACAGAAAATTTATTTATTCATTATTGAGATAATAAATAAATTTATAATTGGCGGTTGTTATATAATCATATACATACAATAAATAAACAATCATGTTATCTAAATTCATTCTGCGGCTGTCACTATTAATACAGCCTACTGCTAAGAAGTTTTCAAACGTTTAAGAAATACAGTTCGCCGAAAAATGGTTGGCTCCCTCACCACGACAATGTGCAGAGATGAGGGAAACCCATGGAACCGTTTGACCCTAAATATACTTTACACCACGACAATGTGCCATGTCACACATCATTTTCCCCTGAGCAATTTCGTGCTGCGCCCATCTTATCTATCAATAAAATTAAATCAGGACACGAAAGGAAAGAAATCCACACGATGAACCATCTAAAAGTATTCAAAAGAGACTTCCAAGGATATTTTGACCAGTGGTATGCACAATGATGGATCCAGTGTAGGATACGAAAGGAGATTATACTGAACACTATTAATTATGTAAACATTTATCATAGAATAAAATTAATTTTTACATTTTTGAACATTGTTCAAACCTGCTGTTTCGTGTTCCAGAGTATTAATCAACCTTTGAAGCATTAAAAAAATCGTCTAAAATTTTCGAAAATCTTAACCTTGAATTAAAAGGACTTGCTCAAGTTTAGAAAGACATGATTTTATGCCAATATATTTACAATTTATTACATATTTCTCAAAAATATACATCGTTTACTCACCTTTTAAAACCGAAGAATGTTTCTTCTTCATCAGACATTACGTTTTCAGGTTTTCTTCCGAGTTCTCGAAAAGTAAACTTTCGAGATTGTCAATTTATTTTAATAACAAGCGTTGTTTACAGAAAAACAAATTAGCAATACAATACCAAACAGGCAATGGTCCCCGATTCAACAACCATTCAAGTTTCCACGAAGTACCGAAAGTTGAGTGTTTGAACTATAGATACCAGAAGACTTTATGACAAGTGCCGGATTAAGGTACGAGCTAGCAGGGCCCTAGCCCTGGGCGCCATTATATAAGGGGCGCCAAATTTTAGAAATCATAAAAAATATACATATATCCTTGGTAAAGGGGTGCAGAAATACCCTGTACCAGAACACACTGACACACTTCTAAGTTCTGATATGTTGTTTGCTGATAGCACATTAGTCTGGATACATCACCCGTTTACCATTCGTTTGCAGCGGTCTGGATTCTCTTCTGCCGATGATTGGAGGAATTTATAAAATCCTCACCACCTGAGGATGTAGTAAGTCAATCTCAGGCGAGTGGGGGAGGGTGTAGGGTTTTCTCTTGTGAGTTATTCCCGGTTTTTCAGCCCGAACAATACAGACATAATGGTTACGAGCGCACACTTGGGAGCATTACTGCCAATATTTATTATTATTATTTTTAATGTTATCCGATAGTTGCAAAGTGGCCTTAAGTTACATTGCTGTTAGTATGAATGCTTCGTGAGCTGCATAATTTGAAAATTCGAAAACCGAATAACGTTTTATTATTCGCTATTGTGTTCGACGTATTGCGGAGACTGAGAGAAATGTCAGAGGTTTACGGACACAGGTGTTTGAAGAAAATGCAATTTTCAAGTTGCACAGGCGGTAGGAGGCTTTAATCACGGTACCCGTGTTTTAATCATTATACGGCACAAGGGTTGATGTTGATATAGTAGAGAATTTGCATTGGCGGGTCAAAGTCATTCACCAGCTGTTCAGTTCTATTTCATTTCATTAAAAACTATTAGTTTAAAAAAACACTGCTTAATGTAAGCAGTTGGTATTACGAATTATGTGGGCAAAAAGGTCATGGAATGAAAGAGAAGGGCAGCTAAAGAATGATCTTCAAACCTATAGAATTTCTTTCCACTATTGTACTGATTGGTCGGTTTGCAAGTTTCATACGATGAAATTTTTTTTTTTCCAAATGAAAAACTGTGCACGGGTCGATTAATTCGGCCCCAGTGTATCCTGTTGCGTTCAGCACTTTCTTTTCATTCGAAGAGCCAAAATTCCATACTGGTGAGAATTAACCACAAATATTGTGGTTAATAAAACACGTGGAAGGGATAGGCACTTAAAGTATTAGAACAGTACAGAAAGTAATGGTAACTAAGTGGGAAGAAGGAAAAGAATAAAAAATTGGGAAGCTTTGAAGGATTAAGAGAGAGGGAGGACCCGTAGAGTAAACAATGGAAGGAACACAAAGTTTCTTAAAGAAAGTTCCGTTATATTATAACGGAACTTTCTTCAGGGAATAAGTGCACTTAAGGAAGTCCTACCGCACACAGGGTGCAAGAGACCTGAGTTTGAGTCCTGTCAATGTCGTGAGGAATTGTTATAGGCCTTTTTCACAACGTGGCTAAGTCAGTCGGTCTCAGGCGAGGATTGCTGATGCTCTTAAAACCCTACAACAACTGCACTTAAGGACATGGATTTAGGAAGCGTACAACATTTTAACCAGTTGCCATCAGTTAGATAGCAGATCAGCAAGGTGCATCGTTAAGGGAACTCACCGAAAAGTGATGGTAATAGATCGGGTATATAGTCAAAAGGGAAGTTAACTGATTTCTTTGCAATTTTAAAGTAGAAGCAAGAAAAGCCTTCAAAGATAAGATGATTATATAAACGCTAGATGGGTAGAGGGGGAGTCTTCAGGATTAAAACTAATCCTCACTCCTGTAATGTGACCGACTACAAGGCATCGACTGCAAGATATCCGCCTAATTAAGCACGGCAGGTGGGAACAATTAAGGTAAACAAGAAAACGATGTTTTAGATGAAAAGAGAAGTCAGGGACAGAGAGCGGAAAATGATGTGACATATAGCACCAGCAAATGGAAGGAAAGTTTTGGAAATAAGATAGTGCTACTAGATAAAAATGGAAAATAGGAAGGCGGAGACAGAAATTTGGACGAGAACAAAATTAGTTTTCGTGCCAAATTTTAGAGGTGCGGAAAATTTTGGTGTGAGTAGAGTTTCATTATGTGGTGCGTGGCTCGCAGTTGTTGTTGTTGTTGTCAAGTAGAGACTTGTCGTTAATGCAGAAAATAATGAGGGATGATGCTGTGAAATACAGTATGGCTCAATGCATTACTACAAACTGCAAGTAGTCTATGAACGAAATCCGAGAGCTGGCAAGATGAGTACCTTAAAGAGTGAAACAGCAGTGTTATAAACCCGAAACTTTATTAGGGGGTGATGTCAAGGAAGAAGCCAGGCGATATACAACATCGAAGACATCAAGCTGATTCCCGTAACCGAGTGTTGGTAGCAGAATGGTAAACATTGCAGCGTATTCCTAAAATCCACTCCAGCTGAGAAAAAGGATTCCTAGAAATGGAGATCGCCCTACAAAGAATCGACATCAAACAAGTCGTAGGGGAGATTATCTAATAGAGGGACCAACCGATTTCGTGTAAAGGTGAAACCCTGCTGCAAAAAGGAAAGTAAGCCTCTAAAAGTTGTTTATCTTCACTGAACTGCATTAGATTGATTGGCTAAGGCTGGTAATCCAGAGCAGATTAACTAGAGCGAATATAAGGAAGAGGAATAGTGTGAATAGTAATTATGTCAGGAAGAAAATTATGTATAATAGTAAGGGATGAGATTTATAATTCTGATTTAGATAGTACAGATAAGAGATTATAAGGATAAAATTGAGAGCGAATGCAATATTGTATTAGCTCGGGTTGAGAGAAAAAAATTATGTTGTTGCGTGATATTAGCATGGGAGTGGGAGTAGACGTTAGGATGTTTCTCTACTGAAATGGAATAAGGTCTAAAGGTTATTTATCTAAGTGGATTCACAAACAGCAAGGTTAGGTTTGAGCAAAGCAATATTGTTAGTTGCAGAAAGGGGTAAGAATGAGGGAGGAATTATACGGTTTAATGCGATAATAATAAAATTGTCTGAATTGTTAGTTGATGTGGTGGCTAGAAATTGTGAAGAGGTCCTAGAATGGTAGTAGTGAAACGAAGGATATGTTCCTGGGAGGGTGTTAAATATAAAACTTATATAGGTAAAGATTAAGACAAGTGTGCGAGGAAGAGAGAGTGATATTCTCAAGTAGGGGATGAAATACTGTAAATATATATATATATATCTTCAAAATAGTCTTCAAATGAGAAAATTAATCGATTGTTCTTTCAAGTGCTTGTATATAATATGTAAATGTGTGTAATATGTGTGTAGTTGTCAACAAATTTTATGTCTTTATTCACGACACACACACACACTTTTAAAGGATTGTATTTAAGTAATCCTGGGGGAAAGACTCTCTCTTGCTGGAATTTTGAAGTACAGTATTATACAGTCAGGTAGCAACGTGGGCCTTAAGGAACTAAGGGGGGTCTGTTGTTCCATATATGAACAACAACTAACAAGAGAAGAGTAAGACAATCGAGGCGAGAGATCATTGCAATGAACTGACTGCATTGGATAGGCACATTTTTTAAGAACGGGAAAGATATGAATGATGGATTTTTTTTTTTTAATGTAGAAAAAGCTCGCTCATCATTTAGTCATAACACTAATATTAATACTAATAACTCTTATTCAAATATCCGTTTTAATAAATTTCACTCATGAAAATCTTCTTCCTTTGTTAACCACATACATTGGCCTAAAAATCTCATCGAATCTCAAGGAACTGCGTGACACACTTATGTCTGCATGGTACTCCATTCCTGAACAAACGTTTTCAGCATCTTGTTCAATCCATGCCTAGACGAATTCAGGCTGTTTTGAAGGCTAAAGGAGGCTCAACACGTTACTAGGTAGGTGTACCTAATAAAGTGGCAGCACAGTGTATATATATTATGTAATTGTAATTATATAATATAATTATAATTTTTAAGTGTCCTCTAGGCTCCGTGCAATCTTCTTCGCCATTTAAATCACGTAGATTTAAATGGCAGAGAACTGAATTCTGAATGTATTCACTTCAAATCTTACATAACTTTAGATTTGATTGACACCAAAAACAACTCTAGCGATAAAATTGAGAAAGAGGATTGTATAAGTATTCAAAAAGTGTATACTGATACTCATATGCAACGAGAAAACATTTTCAATGTATTTCCAAATATGGAAATTGCAATGAGAATTTTTTTGAGCATGATGGTGACAAACGCAGGCGGTGAACGTTCATTTTTAAAGTTAAAGTTTATAAAGAATGAATACAGAATATGAGCCAATCGCGTTTAAATCATTTAAGTTTAATGGTAATAGAGAATGTGCTTTTACAAAACATCGATTTTAATGATATCATCCAGGAGTTTGCCACTTTGAAATGTCCACTTTTATAAGTTTTGTAAAAAAAACTTTTCTTAAAGTTGTTCATAGGTATTTTTTTCATATTTCGGACAAATTTCATACGAATTAAAGATTTCAAAAAATATAAAAATAAATTTAAAATTTAACAAAGGAAAAAATTAAAAAAGAAAAACAAGAAAAAATTTTTAAAAAGAAAAACAAGAAAAAAAAAAAAATCCATCGACGGGTTTCCACCTTGACGTGGTGATGGATCATAGTTTCCAGTAGCTCTTTTAATACATAGGGTTAGGAATGCGACTAAGAGAGACCCAGAAAAAAATTAAAACAAAATTTAAACTGAATAGGGGCCACATTTGGAAATTCGCCGAGGGGCCCGAGAGTTCTTAAAACGGCCCTGCCCATACCACCTCCAGATGCTTGAGTTGTCTTAACAAGGCGGGCAGTGTCCATTGCCACACTCTCTGCCTGCCATCAATGCAAAATAAAGTGTATTGCGATTGGTCTGACCACGTGACTTTCTTCCATTGCTCCACTGTCCAATTACGACGTTCTCGGCACACTGCAAGCGGATTTTTCTGTTTTTCTCTGAAACAAGTGGCTTCCCAATAGGCAGGCGACTGCCAACAGCCAATTTCTTCATTTCTCTGTGCATGGTACGGTTGAAATAGGGCAATTGTGGGCTTGGTTGAATTCAGATTGTTATTTGCTGCACACTGGATGTCCTAGAGGTCGCCGTAGCCTAGTGGTCAGGCGCGCGTGTGCATAAGTACACGTGCCTTGAGTGACCGGGGTTCAAGCTGTTTCTTGTATTCTGTCTATCTTGTGAACTCCTCTGACCGTTTGGTCGTCCCGAAGTATAAACAGAAAATTTATTTATTTATTTACTTTTCCCTACAGTCCTCCTATGAGTACAACGGCTTCGTACTGTTTTCCTGCTACATTTACGCCTTTGAGATGTGGAAGGGCCGCTTACTTTCCATTCATTAAAAACTTCTGAGTTGGATGCTTTTGAAAAACCAGTTATGCCTTTCGTTTCGTGAATCTTGGCTCCTGCTAAACGTGAACCCACAAGGCCTTTTTCAAAGTCTGATAGATTACTCAGTTTCCCCATTTTGGCTTCAGATTACTGCAATCGAGGTAAATCGAGGAAAGCTTGTGCAGTCTTTATACTCAACGGGGCAACAAGTCATCGCCCCACGTCACAGTTTTCTTTGAATCTATTTACATTTATTTGCATTTCTTCTGTCTGTGATTGTCTTAAATACAAGGGTTCGTATTTTTTGGCCAAACATTTCGAAACATTGCATTAAAATTCAAATTACTTTACTCTTATATGCACGAGAGATCTCTTTGAAGATTCCAGTTATTTGCCATTCATTTCAAAGAGTTCTGATCTTTGAAAAACGATTCTTCTTTATAAACGTCTGAAGTGCCCTCTCTGCTGCTCTTTCGGTTGTACTAGGAGGGCATCCGCTTAGCATGATTGAAGCTGAGATCCGATTTCATCCACTTTCATGAAACGGTAAACATTTCTTCTTGCCTATTTCGAGTCTGTTCCATCGTTAACAGCGGATTTTATTTGCAGAGTTTAAAAATCAAATTCAACAATACATTCTAAATTAAAGAAGCTGCTATCAATATTCTTAATTCATGAAAACATTTTGTTCATCTATTTGCTTATTAAGAATTACTACAATTTTATATGCATATTGTTCGCAAAATCCATAAGAATATTTAAATATTTCCTGTATTTTTATGCAAAATACAGGAAATATTTAAATCATGAATTTCAAATATTTTCAGGAATATTCTAAATTTTTGAAATGGAATTGTATATAGCAGTATGGTAATGTAAATCTACAGGAGGAGATACTCTGAGGGATAGACAGAAAAGTTAAGCAGGAAAAAATGACATTAAAATGATCAGGTATACCATCCATAAGGCAGTAACTGATAATCCTACATGTCACAAATTGACAATACTGAAGAGTTAAGACAAAACCTGTTTACCACAACCATCAGAGGACTCTCTGAAGCAGTCATATTTTGTTTTATTTTATGCGTCATTAAAAAAAAATTAACAGCAGTTGTAGTAAAAAAAGAAACCAAAATAATTTGGCACATCGAGTAACACATAATAGGATATGATGACTAAAATACAAATGAAATATCGTAGTAATGAAATGGTGCAGCAATCAGATGCTAGAGATGCCATCATCTATTGCCTTCAACTGTTTATTGTACTCCGAAACACAGCAGTCTAGCAACTGTGTACAAAGTTCCGCAGAAAACGCTTGGTGTTATCGACCGCTTCCCTGTTACCGAAAGGTCAAAGTTCGTTTCTACCATCCGGATGTGAGGTCACCAAACCAAATTTATGGATCCGGTAATAGCTAAACGCTAGATAAATTTAAATATCCGATGTTTAGTAATTTAATGAACATACTTTAAGGATTCTGTTTAGAAGTTTTACAGTAGCAGTTCACACTTCTGATGGAGGTGGAACTTATTAACTTTTCAACTTTTTTTAAAGCATTAGGAAGCTTCTCATATATCTAACAGAACGATGCTTTTGTTTAACTTTTGTGTATAAAGGTAATAAAAGTTTACTTTCTTTCAATTAAGAAAATCAACATCTTTTGAATGAAACATCAAAGGTATGCATGTATGTCAGCAAATAAATCATTGTAATAATAAGTTCGTCAAACTCTTTAACATTCAATATTGACCTTTAATATGACAGGACTTTAAAGCCACACAAATGGGAAGTGGTGGAATGGAAAGAGATATGAGTGCACAAAGATAATCAAGCTGAAAACATCATAAGCGTTTGTTTTAACCAATACGGAAGTCTAAAATATTCTCATTAGTGAAAATGAATTAAAGAGAATCCACTCAAAGAATATATAAAATTTACTAATTGAAATAGGGGAATACATATTAATGTCAGCTGACAGAATACGTAATGAGTTAAAATAATCAGACAAGCTACTGAATTATAGTCCATTAAAAGTAAATTCTTTCACTGGTTTTGAAAAGAGCCTTAACAACATAGTACTCCCACTCCATTAATCTTACAAAACTTAACTATATTCTGTATATAAATCCCATTATCATTGCTTAAATATAAAAGTAGATTGAATATAATAAATATTCTGTTTATACTCCGGAACGACCACACGGTCAAAGGAAGTCAAAGGACCACATTAGTGGTCCAAAAACTGATCCTTGTGGGCTTCCCCTGGTCACCTCTCGTACAATAGAACCAACCGACGATTTAACAGTCACTGTACGGTGTGTGAAGTAGTCCTTTACCACCTTAAAGATCTTAGTTGAACAGCCTGCAAGTCTCAACATCATAAGAACGCTGCTCCATTGAATGGAGTCAAAAGCTCCATCAAAGTCAATAAAGATTCCAAGGACATACTGTTCGAGCCTAATATATAGTTTCGCAATGCCCGAAGCGCATCTTCTGTTCCACGACCTGGAGTAAAACCATATTGTCTGCCAGACCAGCCTAAGTTTTTTTCGGTATAGTCAGTAATCCGTCTCGCCAGCATCCTTTGAAACATCTTTCCTAATCCAGGGAGGAGGGCAATAGTCGATAAGATCGTGGATCATTCTTTGGCCTAGATGGTCCCTTCAGTATCAGCTTTAATAGGGCATCCTTCCATGGTGATGGAAAGGCCCCGTCACGCAGGCAGCTATTAAAAGCTTCAAGAAGGATCCCTGGTATCAGTCGATGAGCCCGTTTAATGACCTCTCCTTCAATGAGGTCCATCCCTGGGCATTTATTGTTCCTTATGCGTTGTACTGCATCACAGAGTTCAATCAGGCTAAAGGGATCCTCGTCATGTACCCCAGAGTAAGCATGATTAAGCCTTTTCATCAACATCTGTTCCTCATCGTCTTGCTCAGAGATAGTAACTCCAATCAGATGATCCAAAATCGCAGACATACTTTCTCTCCTACTCGTACTTTCCTGGTCAACACCTCCAATAGAGTATGCTGTATCTCCATTATATATTTTAGTCTTGCCAGTACATAGCTTATATACAATTCCACATGGGTTCTCATTGCCCACTGTTCTAACCAACGTTCTCCAGGCAGTTAATTTTGATTTAGATATCATACGCACGTATGCACTCCGTATCCTCTGATACTCTACTTTAAATACATTACTTCCTCCTCCCAATTGTTACGCTTACTTCTTTGGTACCTTTTCCGCGCTTTATGAACCTGCTTCCGAAGTTGGCTTAACTCACCAGACCACCATTTAACTGGAATCCTATTACAGTTCTTTTGCTTCATAGATGTACTGGAAGCCTCAAAGAGAGAGCGCTGAAGTAACTCCACTGCATCTCTCCAGACATCTGACTGAATGCCCAAATACCCAGATTCCCAAGTGGGACATGAATATATTCGTCAAACCTATTCCACTTTGCATTTTCGATAGCAAATCGTCGTAACTGTTCCTGAGACGGAGCTAGTTTTGTTATGTCTCTGACAGAAAATACAATAGCCCGATGATCAGAGCAGACCCAGTCTGCTCTTAATCGCCAATCGTTCACGATACCAGCTGCCCTTACGTTACAGATTGTCAAGTCAATATTTGATTCTCCATTAACAGTGAAGAAAGTACTATCTGAACTTGGTATATTTTGTATAAACAATCCACAACAAGCCAAGAATTCATCTAACTGACGACCAATCATTTGTAATTCTATCAAACCACGATGCTGATCTTGCGTTAGAATCCATCGCAAATATTACTGAATTACTACCCAAGCGATTTTGAACCAGTTCCATGTACCTGATGTACAAATTAATGTCTGTTGAGTGATGACAATACATACAACATAGATAGAATGATGCAAGATCTGACTTGACTCTACCCCTATGCACACCATCTGTGAAGAGCACAACAAATTTATAACAGTAATAACTGTCCTTATTAAACACTACAACTGCAGCTCTTAAGTCTGGTTCATCTGCTCAGAGTAAACGTGCTGAAAGTGGATATCCTGTAGGGAATGAAACACAATTCTGGAACTGAATACGTGGTGGGAGTGGATGATTAAATGGAACAGCCAGTTTTTGGTAGTTACTAGTGAGGGCGCTGAGATCTGGTTTTTTTTTTTATTTTTAATTTTAATAACCTAGCCTAAAAACTAATTCAAAAATAGGACTGTGAATTATAGTTTACATTCAAATAATGTGTATTCATTTGATGCTTGCCAGCAGTAAAGCTCTTGCGAGAAAAAGAAAATCTTATTAAGGCAGTTTAAATATTTCGCCTGTTGGTGATGGCAGACAGTTTGTTTAGCAGCGAATATTAATTACCACTGCTGTTGCTTTTAGTGTTAGTTATTTACATCTGATTAGTTCTTTCGTCAATTTATGTATTTCTTAATCCTTAATATGCGCTATTACAATCCAAAACACACTTATATTTTTTAAAAAAATCTTATTTCTTTCAGAATCCTATTTCCACAGACAGCAAAAGAAAATTTGGAAAAGGGAAGATTTATGTCTTACATTAAAGAAAACTGCCTCCATCTTCCTTCAAAACTGACTACTTTCGTACATCGCCCACTATTTATCATATACAGTCAGGAACAGCACTCTTATTTTAATATCATTAGCGTAACGTATTTTCGCCCACCTGTTTACCATGTTCTCACGAACTCTACGCCAACACACAAATGAGGTAATAAATTTGATATTACGCATGCGCAAAAAAAAAAAAAAATCTAGCCGTTGTATTATGCAGACGCTGAACTTTTATTTTCCTTTTTATAAAATAAAATGCCATTTGTGTACGTCATAACCATATATATATATATATATATAATTATTAAATATACAAGAATTTAAATATAAATTAATGGACATTATAATATTAGATGCATATAATATTAAATGTCTATTTGAATCCTAGTCACGATATGTCGCTAGGGTTCAGACAGCCTGAGATCTTTTATTAAATTGCTATCAATTAATAAAGACCTCATGGGGAAACCACACCTATCTCTATAAATATGAGACGGTTTTAATTAAGAATAGTGTGTAGACATTGATTTCGTAGTGTTTTTCCACCATTTTCATTGAAGTATTTCGAAGATTCTAGTATTAGCAAGAAATGGATGAAAAGCATAATTTCTTTTCACGATAGAGGAACTCAGTAAGTGCTTATAAAACCAGCAAAGTGGAGTGCAACTAATGAAGATACTTCGCAATTTTTTCACGTATGCAATTGCATCTACAGCTCTATGTACACAGAGGCATCCTTGTGTCAACAAATGAATCGACAAGGTAACCTTTTGTACCTTACCATCTGGACACGCCTAGTATAAGAATAT
Source organism: Mastigoproctus giganteus (assembly GCF_048544385.1). NCBI lineage: Eukaryota > Metazoa > Arthropoda > Arachnida > Uropygi > Thelyphonidae > Mastigoproctus > Mastigoproctus giganteus. The sequence continues at coordinate 24,886,879 of NC_143577.1, read as the reverse complement.
GATTGCAGCAAGAAGAAAACATCTACTTTGTAATATTTGCGCATGCCTTTCAAAATGATATCGTGTACCTCTACAGCAGAGCTTTCCAATAAGAGAATCGCTTCATGGCCCAAAAGGTGTCACCAAATTTTGGAATCATAGCATTCTTTTCGTTCTGATTTCCTTTAACTTCCTATATTGATTCAACTGATTGATTAAGAAAGATTTAATGAGTTATACATTAAAAATTAAATAAAGAAAAACAAATCCTATACGTGCTCCAATAAGGCTTGACGTAGCCAAGTGATCACATGGTGGTAGGGTATACATCTGATATATTGTATTAATTTATGACTATATGAGTTATATGAAATTCTCGTATAAACACAGCAACTGCATCAATCAATTCTGTCTTAATCAATCAGTTGAATCAATATAGGAAGTTAAAGGAAATCAGAACGAAAAGAATGCTATGATTCTAAAATTTGGTGACATCTTTTGGGCCATGAAGCGATTCTCTCATTGGAAAGCCCTGCTGTAGAGGTGCAAGATAAGACGGAACTGATACTGCCAATCTGTAGAGACAGACGGCTTTCATAATAGTATTTGGTTGTTGATTTACAATCTTTAAGATTTTACGTAATTTATATTGGCTGAATTGCTAACTCAACCAAAACAGGTTTGCCACGAAAACCATCAATTTGAAAATAAGGAACAAAAAAAGTTGGAATGGTGCTTTATATTTTGAAAAGCACTGCTCTAGAGGTCAGAATAAGCATGGAGACAACTGGTGGTCATGGTTCATGTTCTATTTATTGATTTTGTTTAACTGGATCAACATTCCATAATTTATGTGATCTTTATATGATGCTAGTTTCCATAAGATTACTTGGTTATCGTATGGAAACCAGCATCCCCCCTAACGCTAAGAAAATTATTATATGGTATATACGAGGGTAAGAAAAAAGTAAAGGTAATTTCTTGTGCGTAAAACTAAAAACCAATATCAGAACATGCTGCTATATTTCTCTCATCATCATACCTACCGCATTGTTAGCAAATCTACATATGTTTCCAGCTGCCTGCACTCAGTCTGTTTTGGTACATGTAATCACGTCAGCTCGGCTTTTCAATTGTACATATAGTGGTCAAGCCGTCCCAGATTCAGAGAAGAATGTTATTACAATGTTGAGAAAAGTGTATTAGCAAAAGAAATATGCACGAATAGGCAAAAAGGTTTAGAAATGGCAGAAGTGTGGTTGAAGTTATCGGAAGGCCTTAGCGGTCTTCGTAAACCGCATATTATCGTCACTCGCTTTTCGATTGGATACCCTTCTCCTTCAAAAAAAAAACACTCAAGTGCTTCACCTCAATTTGATAACCGTGCTTATAGGAACCTGCCAACTACCAGTGTTTCTCTGCACGAGCCACTTTGACTTCTGTTCCGTTCCTCATAGTCCAGAGACATGGGGAACTGTGGATACTGATTACATCACATGAAGTTGTGCCTAATCCTGGTTGGTTGTTGCACGGTTTAAGGCTCATCAGCGACTTAGACCATATTATGCTGTATATAATACGAGTATATCTGTAAATTGCGTGTTTTCTGTGGTCGATTTGCTGTTTGCTGGATGAAAAATCCAAGGTTCCGGGAGGAAAAACTATGCTAATTTCGTCTGAGACCGACTAACTCAGCTATGTTCAGAAAAAAACCCATAAAAATTCCTCGCGTCATCGACGGGATTCGAACTCAAGTCTCTTCATTCCGATGTGGGGAGGACGGT